>NC_073352.2:10355000-10660000 GCF_027580225.2 Misgurnus anguillicaudatus | reverse complement strand
TCGTTGTCAGGCGATCCCACCGTGTGCTGACATTGATGCTAAACTTAAAAGAATAGGTCAATGTGTCTGTAAATTTGTAAAGCTTGTCATGAACGAGATACGGGCGTTAATGCCAATCTGCCCGCGTCGCCCTGCGTCAAGCACGCTTTGACAGTTAGATGAAATGTGTTGTGACGCAGGTCAGAGTGACAGATGTCCACTAGCGGGGAGTCAGGCGAAAGTCAGTATCGGGTGTCTGAATGACTTCAGGCTAAAGCAAGCAGGATAACAGATGAGGAAATTACTGTCATTAAGATGTCAAATGCTCCAGTCTGTGAACAGACTCTATGTACTTAAGGACTAAAGAGCACCATTATATACTGACATGTCTAATAAATGGGCTCACAGAGAAACTGGGGGGTTACATAGCACAATGATTCAGATATATACTTTTCCAAATTGTGTATCAGCTTAGTATCCGAGTACATCAAGTCGTACAACTGGCTCCAAAAAGCATATGGACATTTAAGCTACACTTGTGTATGAATTTCATTGCAATTAAATATTGTAACAAAATATCAATATCCTAGTGGCATCTGTTTACACACGCAATTACATAACCAATTGGTGGCAATTTATTATGTGGTTATTTTATGTTTTTCATATAAATCGTGTCAATCACAACTGATTTATGACATTTGCATGTTGCTCAACTAATGTTACGACACTTTAACAAAACTGCTTTAGGGACAACCCTTCAAGGTTAGCATAAAAAGAAGGGAAGAAGACCAGAGGTGGTTTTATTTGCATGGATGTCAATGTAGGAGAGTTGAAAATAACCCAGCATTTTTAAGCATTTGGCCTACTAACATTTGCGTACATGTGCTGTAATTGATTTGAAATGCAGCTTTTATTGTTGGTCAACAACTTGTACTGACAGAACTTAACATATATCAGTGCCATTGTATTGTCTCAAGATCCACACCAGAATTGTTTTTTGTAAGGTATGTTTGTAAAAACTACTTAAATGTCCTAATACAATTAAGGCCTAGTCCTGGACTTATCTAAACCCTGTCTGGGAAACTGCCCCTAAAAATGCCCCAAAATATTAAAATCATGTTTGAGTTCCTCAGCACTGCACCACTTAAAGGACAAGTTCGGTATTTTACATTTAAAGCCCTGTTTTGTTTATGATGAAATAGAACGGCTTTGACTGAAATTTGGACATATGATGCTGGCCCGAGAATTTTCGGGTGTTTCTTGTATCACCTCCCACCTCTACAATGGGTTTATAGGTGCACTGGAACAATCCTTCCTAAAATGCATGAAACTTCAAAGACGTGAAACTCACCGAGTGGTCAGGGGTGTTCACTGATATGCTCACACAAAAATCGCTGCAAAAGATGCTTTCCAACAGGTTTTATTTTAGTTTTTGTCCAACTCCATTGACTTGTATTAGATGTGCTGTGAGGTACGGTATTACTCCACACCGGGAACTTTGTTTGTATTCTTGCAATTGGCAAAGGCGGATTATCGCCACCAACTGGGCTGGCGTGTCTATTATTTAAGCTTTCAGCGCAAGAAGGGTGTGAGGCGTTTGAAAAAACAGGTCCACAAGTTTACAACGAATGCTAAAACAGCTGTTGGAAAGCATCTTTTGCCGCGATTTTTGTGTGAGCATATCAGTGAACACCCCTGACCACACAGTGAGTTTCACGTCTTTGTAAACGAAAGTTTCATGCATTTTAGGAAGGATTGTTCCAGTGCACCTATACAGCCATTGTAGAGGTGGGAGGTGATACAACAAACACCCGCGAATTCTCGGGCCAGACGCATATGTCGAAATTTCAGTCAAAACCCTTCTATTTCATCAACAACAACCTGAAAACAGGGCTTTAAGTGTAAAATACCGAACTTGTCCTTTAAAGTAAAACGATCAAAGCCAAATTTCAAAATTAGCCCATGATTTACTCACCCTCTAGCAGATACATATGTCCACCATCTTTCGAACACATTTGGAGTTATTTTAGTAAACGTCTTTGCTCTTCCATGTTAATAATGGTAGAAAACAGGGATCAGGAAACAACTTCTGACTTTAAACCCCAAAGAGTGCATCCATCCTTCACAAAAGTAAATCACATGGCCCCATGGGGTTAATAAATCTCTTTGGGTAATCGATGCGATTTTGTAAGAAAAATATCCATATTTCAAACTTTATAAACTACAATACTGTAACTAGCTTCTGTGCAATGCAATAGCGAGGCCAGAAACTTTCTTGGATCAGCAGAAAAAAAAAAATTGTAAGCATATGAAAATAGAAAAGAACAAAGTTACAAATAAAGTATAACAGTAGTATTTAGGAGCAGAAATAGAATCAAATGAATAATAACACTGTCTTCTTCATTCTCCTTCTTCATTTCCCCACCAGCGTTTAAAAAAAATTGGCAGCCAGCGCCAGCATTTTTTATGATTTTCACAAGTGTTTAATGCTTTCTAGAAAATGTTCTTCTTTAAATATATATAAACATACAATATATCAAATATAAAGAGAACAAATCATCCTATTTTTATTTGTTCTCTTTTGATCACCTCTCAAATTTGGATAGGTTCAAAAATACCAAATTTTGAGCAAAAAGCTGAGATAATTAAATTTTTTGTAAAGGACTTTTGTTAGAAATCAAATTCAGTGCGATCATCAATACATATACAGAGTTCTTACTGTTTGCCCTAACTGTGCTTTCACACCTTACAACGCTATAGAAAAAGTGTAGTGGACACTCTGATGCTCGAATGCCTTATCTGGAATCCTCTCAAGGGGAGGTTTCCGTCTACCTGTTGGTTGCCGCTGTACGCTTCCGCCTTCCGATTGGTTGCCGCCAAACCGCATCATAGCTCATTACCATAGAGTTGAGCTGATTTCAACTCTCCTCGAAGCTCACACCGTACATGATGCGCAGTGCCGCTGCCCGACAGAGCTTGCGCACCGGCTCTACACGAAAATGAATAACTCCGGCTACTTTGACGCTCTCGCCGGTGGCGGTGTGAAGGCACAATAAGGGTTGCTTCTGGGTTTTATAAATTGGGTTAGAGCACCAACTGGTGGATAATAACAGAAATACGGATTGCCAAAAAAAAGGGGGGGGGGGGGGGTTAAGCTAGAAGTGATTTTCCTTTTGTCTTCTGTTGTTTGATTACCTTATTGACACAAACATAAGCAGATTTTTTTATAGGTACTGCCAGTCTAAAGCCCGGGATACACTGCACGATTTTTGTCCTCTTATAAGATCATTACCTTATCACACGGTGTGACATGTATCGTTTAAACTCGGGTACGAGAGGCATATAGACTGTACGATGATGACACGGAAGCTTCGTCACCAGCATGCGCTGGTAAACAAATACCGGCGCGCAGGTCGTAGCAGCAAACACACTTTGCGGTGATCGTGCCGAATTTCTGACACTGTCAGAAAACTATCGTAGGCTATCTTTGGACGCAAGACCAGGAAAACGTCCGTCTTTGAACCTCTCTCACTGTACGACATAGGACCACCGATGGAGAGCCACAATCACAGAAATCGCGACGATAGTTTCACGATGGCAATCTTTCATCTGGGACAGCCAATAATCGTGCAGTGTATGGATGCATATACTGACACAAACATCTGATTTCTTTCTGAACTCTGTGTTAAATTTAAGACATAATTGACTGTTTTTATGAGAATACTTGCCAAGACTTAGCCTGGGTGCCAGCCGATCTTAGCCCCGCCCACATCATTTTGAGAACGGGAAGATCGGTCTGGGGTTTCTGCGTTGAGGAGCTACTATGCTAGACCCAAAGCTGGTCGAACCAATCAAATTGTCATGGCGGGCTTTATACGATGATGGACAGATGATCAACAGTAACGTAATGAACCACGTCACCAAAGAGCGCATGTGTTTAATCTGTTTAACGAAATGGCTGCCGCTGAAGAATTCAGATGTGTGGATTCTGACATTGAGTCTGTTCTACAAGATATCGACAGAGCATTGATTTTAAGAGAGGAACAGAGAAACGCGAGCAAGGCATTTGTTGATGTTTTTGCCGTCCTCCCTACGGGATTCGGCAAAAGTTGGTCGCAACTGAAATTGGTATCACAGCGATGCAACTCGGCGTGCATGACGAGATGGATATAATTAGCGGTCGTTGCCAGCTTCTTTTCGGAAGCCCGGAATCGTGACTGCTGAATAAGTGGAGGGACATGCTAGGCTCCAATATTTTCAAGCCAACGTAATGGGTATCGTCGTGGATGAAGTTCACCTAACGTACAAATGGTAAGATATAGTCTTACTGTATGACTTAGTAAATACTTAATGTGATATAAATGAAATGTTGTAAACATAGTAGGTGTTGATGTACGTTTGCTAACTCAGACTTAGTATAATCACAATGTTAGTGTCATTGTAGCGAAATAACTAGCAGTTTGGTCAGGCTGCAAAAGACGTAATTTCAACATACGCCACACACTCCGTTGCTCTGATTGGTCGTACTTCTATCCAATTGAGTGCAGATGCATTTTTCGTTGAGACACGCCTCATAATCATAGCTTAATGGAGCGGTATTAGACTCAAATTCTGACTAGAATTGAGTATGACAACGTCAGGCTAGCCAAGACTGGTATTTTGAAAAAAATGTGCTTATAAATTGTGTGTCCATTTGAGTCTGCGGCACAGAAAACAGCTCACTTTAACTTATTGCGGTCAAATTGTTTAAAATGGTTTGAAAGTTAACAAATGATAAACTCTCTATATACATAGTTCATTATTTCTGAATGATGCGTATTTGAGTGAATATTATAATTTATGCATGGTGCTTTTCCATGAAAATATTTTGTCTCTCTTCTGAATGAGTGGGCCAGCTGTCAATCTGAGTGGGCCAGTGCCCCCTGGCCCTTATGTAGCCTTGCCACTGGCGCAACGTACCCATGGCAATCAACACTACGTTAAAATTCTTGTGTGAGTTCAAGATGGCGTTGTTACTGGAAAGTTAGTTATTTTAGTTTGTAAAGTTTGAAATCTGGATATTTTTATTACAAAATCGCTTTGATTACCTGCAGAAGACCTTTATTAACCCCTTAAAGCCATGTGGATTTCTCTGTGAAGGATGAATGCACTTTTTTTGGGGGGGGGGTGGGTTGGTGGTTAAAGTCATAAGTTGTTCCCTGATCCCTGTTTTTTTACCATTATGAGCTTGGAAATGCAAGGACATTTACTAAAATAACTTCAAATGTGTTAATCTTAAGGATGATGTATGTATCTCGGATTGCTTGAGGGTAAGTAAATCATCGGGTAACTTTGATATTTGGCTGGAGTATTGCTTTAAGTATCTGAACGACACTGAAACCGGTGTGTTTCTTCATGTTTTAGATGTTAAAAGCTTCCAGTAGCGCTGTAATCTCCGCCAGAGCAAATGCTGGAACAGGAATGATTGTGTCAGGCGTCTGTGGCATCCACATGGCAAGAACTTGTAACTCATCATTTCATCCTTCAGAAGATAATCGCGGCAGTCTTTTATCTTTCGCAGTGACGGATAGCAAGTCTTGTTTTCACGCCGCTTTGACGAATAGTTTCTCCGTACGGATCGTTTCTCAGCACAGTGCCAGAAATTGGTCTTAAGTATCCGAATGACAGCTGACATTTTCCTTTTGCCTATTTTTAGTTTGACTGTATTGATTTCGGGTCATCTCCGATGTCTGTGCACCGTGCTGTAGTTTGCGAGAGTGTTAATGTATGATATGCTGGTGCACCCCTTCCTCGCTGACATTGTAATTCTCATTGTATCCGTGGTCTGATATGGGCCTCCTGTGGTGCAAGGGCTTCTGGGTAATGGTTTGAGAGCAGTATTCCCCGGCAGACAGCTTCATTAAAGGCAGCGGGATTGTGCCTGGATCAATCTTCTCGCACAGGGATCGATTGATTCTCTCCCGTGTGCCAGGGACTCCTCTGCGTACGACCTGTTAACAGAGTAAAGAAGACCGTGGGGAGGAAGAGGGAGGGGATGCAATATCTTACTAATTATCCGAAAAGCCCCAGTCGCCAGGAGGGGGTTCGTGGAAAACAAACGTATATATGACAACATGGTCTGTCTTGTAGTTAAACTGGCACTCTGATGGGTTTGTTAACCCTCGGCTTTGACATGAATATGCTCGCGTGTGTGCGTGTGTCTCTGAACGTGTCGTTTCTGGAAGCGGCCCTTGATTCTCCAGTGGTCCACACTAGAATTAATAGCTCAGCTGCTTTCCAAGCTCAGCAATTACGGTTATTAAGATTAGGTCATTGACCCGGAGGGTTCGAGAGCGCTGCTGTGGAGATATGTTTAAGCAAACATCAGCCTCGATGCATAATGAGGGAAGGCAGACGGACAAAAGCAAACAGATTTATTACAATGTCGTTTTTTAATCTCAAATACATTATTATGAGTCATTCAAATAAAAAAAATCTAATCCTATGTGTGATTCGATCACTGCTGTTTGTGTACACTGTCAGAAAAATGGTTCCTAACTGTCACTGGAGCGGTACCCTTCCAAAAATATGTATACATATCTGTACCTAAATGTTACCCTTTATAGTGCCCTAGTGACAGCTAGGGACCATTTTTGTATACTTTGTGTACTTTGTTAAGGTAGGCTATTTTTGGATCAAGTGTATGGATCAATTGGTAAAGCATTGCATTAGCAAGTCACTTTGGATAAAAGTGTTTGCCAAATGCATATGTAAGGAATAATTAACAATGGGCCGTTGATTTTTCGAAAAATAATGCATACCCAAAGTGGGAATGCCGTTATACCATGGATGTGCATTATTTTCAAATAATTCAAAGGACTAGAGTCAATTATTCCATTTATACCACAATTACCACAAACATTGCTCAGGTGGTTATTTTAAAACATTTGACAGGTCAGGTGTGCGTTTTACAGAAAAATAATCGACACCCATCGAACATTTCTTAACCAATCAGAATAAAGCATTCAACAGCCTCGATGTATACACGGTTTTAACAGTAAGGGGTTGTGCACACCAAAGCTTTTAAATGCGGCGGAAAACGCCTGGCAGACGACGAATGCCAGCTGTTTTTTACTTCTGCTTTGTTTATCAGTCGATCTACGATATTTGTCCCCCCTCTCCTCCATTGTGATTGGATGGCCGTGTGAGAAGTGACATTGACGAGCTCAGCTTTTTTAAAAAAAAAATACACGCTGGCCGCGGGCATAAAACGGCTTTCATGGAACAAACGTAACTTCCGGTAAACTCCGCAAAGAATCAATAACAACAGAGTCCTTTTAGACAGTCCCTCCAGAAAAAAATGTGATTATGCGATCGCATGATTCAGTGCATAATCCGCCAAAGTCCGCATATTTATGCGGGGGCCGCATTTTTTAAATACTATGCACTTTCGCCACATTAATTGCAGATTTCTGCCGCAAAATATGCGGGGCTTGCATGATTTCATAATCCCCGCATTTTCGTAGCAAAAAGTCATATATACCTTAGCAGAAAGGTGAAAAAGGTTGTTTACTTCACACATGAGCAGCCATGTCCCCTGTTGTCATGGTAATGTTATGAAGTGACGTAATTACGCAAAGTGAACATCAATGAAAAGCTGCAATACCTGCAAACAGTTTTTGCAAGTTCCTGCAATTTCACTGCATAAAATTGCAAAAACACCCCGCATACAATATTTCATCGCATTTTTTAAGAAAACGTGCTGCAAGATCAAGGATTTTTGCCCGCAACAATCACAAAAAAAATCGCTTTTCTGGAAGGACTGTTTAGAGTACTTTATTTCTGATAAAAAAATAAACAACATGCAGATTACCTTTGTAAAAAAACTACACTAAGCTAACATTACTGTGTGTGTAAAATGTGTACTATATAATGTAAACAAGCTTAAAGGATTAGTCCATTTTCTTAAAAGAAAAATCCAGATAATTTACTCACCACCATGTCATCCAAAATGTTGATGTCTCTCTTTGTTCAGTAGAGAAGAAATTATGTTTTTTGAGGAAAACATTGCAGGATTTTTCTAATTTTAATGGACTTTAATAGAGCCCAACATTTAATACTTAACTCAACACATACCAGTTTTTTTCAACGGAGTTTCAAAGGACTATAAACAATCCCAAACGGGGCATAAGGGTCTTATCTAGCAAAACGATTGTCATTTTTGACAAGAAAAATAACAACTATACACGTTTAAAGCACAACTTCTCGTGTAGATCTGGTCATGATGCGCCAGCTGACCCCACGCAATACGTCATGACGTCAAGAGGTCACAGAGGACGAACGCGAAACTCCGCCCCAGTGTTTACATGTGTTGAAAGAGGACCGTTCCTACGTTGTTGTATGTCAACTGATACTAATTAATGTCTTTGTGGCAGTTTTTAAAAAAAAAATGGTCCACAAATGTGCGTTTTATATATGCAACACGTGACATCCCTACATCACTACGCATTTACGTTAGGTCGCGCAGGACCAGACCTAGATGAAAAGTTGTGGTTTAGAAGAGCATTTTTTTTTCTTGTCAAAAATGACAATCGTTTTGCTAGATAAGACACTTATGCATCGTTTGGGATTGTTTATAGTCCTCTGTTGAAAAAAACTGTTAAGTGTTGAGTTAAGTATTAAATGTTGGGCTCTATTAAAGTCCATTAGAATGAGAAAAATCCTGTAATGTTTTCCTCAAAAAACATAATTTCTTCTTGACTGGACAGAGAGGGACATCGACATTTTGGATGACATGGTGGTGAGTAAATTATCTGGATTTTTCTTTTAAGAAAATTGACTAATCCTTTAACTTCAGATCAGCTGCCAATATAACCTCCCTTCACATAGCGCTGTCCAATAATCATCTCACCTTGTCTCTGGGAAACCAAAACATTTGTTAATTTTGACAAGGTATTTGTTCCCGAGTTCATTTTAGCACTAGTCAGACCATTAAAAAAAAGAGACCAGAAGTTAAGTTCCACCGTGACGCGTAACCACGACAACGCACGTGCGTCCGATGAAACCGTCTATAAGTAAATGTAAAGGAGGGGCACTGACCATATCTAAGGACAAGAGTATCACAGAGATTTTTCATTTGAAGATCTTACATAATTTGGTAAAAACCACGTAGGACATCTCTTTGAAACCACATACCAGTGCCCTGACCACCACATAGCACTCTAGCAACCACAGAGCAAAATGCTATTAACCATTTACGACCACTTTTATCTATGCAGCAGTTTTCCATAACAACCAATCCGCAATATGCCACCTACCTACAGTAGCAGCCGCATTAGCATTAAAATAAACCACCCTGAACAACTGTGCTGGAGAAAAAAATGGGTTATTTTAATTATTTAGATTTACTTTACACAGTATTTTAAGTGTTAAACGTGTTCAGATCACGAACTGTGTTTGATTGAATGAGAAATTGCTTTGTCTTCACATTACAATTAATGTCGCCTAATTAAATCTTTCTTTATAGACTCTTGTGTACTAATTTACTGTAATTATTTATTCATTTACTCAAATGATTTAGTTCAGCGCATTTACACCTCAATATATTTCATCTCACTTTATGATAAAGTACTCCTAATTTCTAATCTGAGCTCAAACTGCGTGATCTTGCACCTTATGCAACATCCGCTGTTTTATTGCTTTAATTTAATGAATTAAATATCAACATTATGTTGATATTATGTTAGCTGTGCCCCGAGGGACTTGTAAAGTGTCTTTTCAATTTCCTCAGCATCGTTTTCATAATGCGGATGTGCTGGAGCCCCAAACCGTTTTTCCACATTCAGAGAGCGCTAACAATTGGCCACCTGTCAGGGCCGGATTTCATCCGAGAACGAGCGAGATTTTTAAGCCACTTTCGGCTTGTGCGAGAACATTTTATCATGCCATTGTTTGATCAGAGAAGGACAAGCCTGCTAAATAATTACGAGATCAGGAGAAAACACAACGCTAAGCCCTACATGTGAGGCAGACCGGGATTCTGCCATACAAAGCATGCACATTAAAACAAGTAATCATCTGTACGATGCTGAAGTTAAATGAGAATTTTTCTTCTTTCCTTGCATGTTTTTCTACCTCGTTTGCTCTGTCAATCTGTAACGTAAAGAGATTTGCGGTTCAAAACAAGACATGCCGCGGCTTACAAAGCATGGTTTAATAAGCGCTGAGACGCATCCATCTTTGTTTGAGGGAGATAAGTTTTTAAATGTGCGTGGAGTGAGGCATTCTGGGTATGCTGGAGGTCTGCCCGCTACTCTCTTATACTCTTATATTTACTTACAAGCTCACGCACTTACATGCGCAAACAGTTTTGTCTTAAACCCTTTTAATGGAGCTAAAAAAGAAACGGCACTAAAAAGACAAGAAAAGCAAAAAAATGACTCACACTTTTCTCTTTACAATTTTGAAGGTGTTATGCATGTTCGCTTTAAACCATCAAAAAATCCAGCCAGCTATAGCCTCCTTTTTTTCTCCCGGCACGTCATCTTTTAACTTCTCCCACATCGCTACCCCCCCAGAATTAAACACACTCTGTATTTATTTTATTTTTTTATATTACCATTCATCCGACGGAAAAGACGCACCTCCAAAACCTGTGACTTATGAACACGCTCGCAGCCGTGCCTTTGATTGATTTTTTTGACAGAAATGTCCTCATTAGGTCGCTACAAATGGCATGAAAAGATGCACGCCGCGGAGAAGGGAAGAGGAGAGAGAGAAAGTAGAGGAGGGAAGAGGCAAGAAAAAGTTTGCTTGCTTTTTGACACTTGTGAGCTTTTATCTGTGCCGCATTTCCAGATCTCAAAGTTGCACGCGTGCATGCATACTACAGAGCATGATATAATTATAATGCACGATTAATTAAAATAAATAAATAAAGGAGTTTGATAGTATTCAGATGAACCTCTGTGACTAATTATCATGCCTTTGATAGTGCGAGTGTGCAGACAGCGAGTGAATGAAGGGGGCTCAGGGCATAAGAAAGAAATGTTGGAAAACTGGGAAGGAGATGGTGCTGGTAAAGAGGAGTTTTCGATCTTCCCTCAACATGGCATCCGGAGATGCTTGTTTTCTTAATTAAAGGGTTTAATAGAAATAGGATAGGGGGTGAGAAAGATGAAGATTATGGGGGTTAGATTGTGGGGAAGATGAGATAAACAAAACTTCAGTTTTTATCTTTTCCCTGCTCGGATAAGTTTTGAAATATATGCTGTGTTCGTTTTTACAAGTCCACCACTTATTTTCGGCACGCTACTTATTTTTGTGTGCGGCTTCACGTGCGACGGTGTTATTAAGATAAGTAGCTTTGCTTTAAGTGTAACACCTCGATAATCTCTCTCATAGCCTTTTAACAGCTCTCTGGAGGGAAAGAAATCAGGGTTGCTTTTCTAGGCTACGCCAGGACTGAAATCTAGAAGACAGGTTCTGAGTACAGCTCCGACCTTGTTTATACCACATACACAATTGACAAGCGTGCAGTGTATACAGCAATAATAGACTCATTTAAAAGCGCTGTAGACATAACAGAGTTTGAAAAATAAACAGATTAGGATTAATTGTCCACCATTGTATTGAGTGTAAATTCATCTTGTTCTTAAAGATGGTTGGGCAGTGTTATGTGTGTGTGTGTGTGTGTGTGTGTGTGTGACTGCAGATGAAGTTCATGGTGAAAACCTGTTGACATATTGAGACCATTAGTGGTGTTTTCCTTCTACTCTTACTGCCAGTCTCCTCCTGCACCTCCGCTGCTGACGAGAGTAAAAATACTCTCTAATGCCTCATGCCAGCACTTTCTCTTTTAAAATACTGAATCTGGACATATATACGGCTAGTTATACTATATATGCATGATGTCCAACTCTCTATCCCACATTTATGTAGATTTAGCATTAGGCCCATTTCATATTTTTATCTTTGGATTTCAAGAGATCCAATGATTTTTCAAAATGTATTCATGTGCACAATGTTTTTATCCAAAGTGACTTGCATGTATGTGTGGTCTCTGGGAATCAAACTTGAGATCTTTGCAATGCCTTACCAATTGAGCTACAGATCACTAAAGTAATAATAATTTTTATTATAATTTCAAATTTTATGACTGTCAAGTTATAAACAAAAGAGATATCCCGCACTGTGACACCGTGACTGTCAAGTTGAAATTTTGTTTATAATAATTTCTCATTCGATTGTAAAATCTGATACTTCAAAATGAAGGATTTGTTTGAGGATGCCTTGCAGGTTTCACACCAAGAAAGCAACGTGTGAGTCAGAGGCGATTCTAGGGGTAGAGCTTTAGGGGTGCTGAGCACCCAATGAGCTCCGCTGCCACCACCCGCTCTTTTTTCCTACAGAAACCAATAATATGTATATTGTAAAATAGCTTTCATTTTAACATTGGTTCAACTAACTCCAAAATAAAGATTTTTTGGAGACCTTTCAGGCATGAAAATGGGTCAGGGGTGAAAAAGATGAGAAGAATATTACCCCTAGGGTCCGGGAGCATGCTCCCCCTTAGAATTTTTTTAAAATTACATATTTTAAAGCATCAATCTGGTGAGTTTTCAGATGCATTTTTTGCCAACCTTTTTATTTCTAATTAATGGTGAGCTAGCACATTTTTGCCATTAATGCCATATTAAAGTCTCAGGACAAAAGGTGGGCTACACCAGCAGTGTGGGTATGGCTTTATGTGAATATACAGTGTATTGTTTGCCTTTGTCGAAATGACAAATCTCCTAATTTATAACTTTTATGCCTACAACATATGGTAGGTTTATTAATAGTTTGTTAATTTGCAGCTTTTCTTTTAACAGTCCTTTAATTGAACCATTACCTTTACTATATGTCTAAAACAAAACACTTGTGACTCCTGCACTAAGGGTTAAAGACGTTATCACCTTCATATTAGTCTACATGTGACAAACTAAAAAAAATATTTATTGTCTAGTTTGATAGTCAGACAGTTAGTGATTTCACACATAACTTACCGGTAGCCTACTGGTGGTATAGTGATATGTAGTTTGTTTTCACTCTGTTCCAAACGCCATGTTTTCATGACGACTGACCAGAAAAGACGCACGTGATGTCATGTTTACATGACTCCCGATTGTTAAAATAATTCTCAAATTAACGATAAATCATACAATAAACTTTAACAACGGAGACACACGTATGCAACTACCCACTGTGACGCACTGCATGCGTCTTGCGGAAGAACATTGTAACCGGCGCTACTTCTCTCCGTTTAAGTCTATGGACGAGTCACCCAGGTACTGTGCTACTCCGCAGCGCGCGGGTACCCGCCGGACTTAAATAATCCGAAAATAAACACTTATTATACGTGTACCATGGTGATTCATTATAAGACAAAAACACGACTTGAAAGATTGATTCGTGGTGTACTCGCTCATTATAAACATAACGTAAACATTTTGTAAGATTTGAACAAAAAAGTTGCATCACAACACTATCTGATCCTCACTCTGCGTGTGTTTCACGCTGAATGACGGACGGGCTAAGCATGCAGGTACAGAGAAGTAGAACAGGATGACACCATTTGCTAAGCGGGGAGGTTTTCATTTTCTACCTTATTATATATTTTAAACCACAAACTACGGAGTATGTTTTGGACATTATTTAACCTGGTCAAAGACGAACGAACATTTTAGAATAATTAAATTTCTTGCCCCAAGTTTTAGGGGTGCTGAGCTCCTTTTTAGGGGTGCTGAAGCACCCCTAAAAAGGGGCTAGCCTCGCCCATGGTGTGAGTTAAAGGGATAGTTCATCCAAAATTGTTGTAAATCTGTATAAACATTTCTGTAACACTTTCTATGAAGCCCATTCTTATAATGAATTATAACCCCCTTTATAATTATTTTCAGGCAGTTATTACTTTTCTATAAATATATTTAAAAAGACACAACAACACATATTCCCCATTATAAGAACAGTATAGTTACATTTATAATATGTTTATTATTAAATTGATGCATTTGCATTTCAATGAGCATGCTCATAATCCACTATACACTGATTTATAACTACTCAGTCGTATACTTACATAATGGTATTTATAAAAATGCAGCCTGAATTGCTATAATGTCATAATATTATAGTTACTACTTACTTAATCATGCAGATTCACTTCTACAGTATTTCAAATAACTGATTTGATTTATATTGTTATGACCATGTTATAAGTTACTTATTAATCTTTATAAATGCATTATTGATGGCTTTAAGTAAAGTGAACGCATAAAGATACAGTTTTCCTAATCCAAATGTTAGGAAATCAAGATGTTATCTAAAATAGCCATGCTGTAAGTTACTTATAATATAATATAACTCTATAAATGCATTATTGACTGTTATGAGGAAAGTGAACTCAAATGTTATTTATTATCCATTTTCAATAGTTTATCTGCAATTTTAAAATAATGCCTATAATAAAGTAATGAAAAAATAATTTACAAACAGATGTGATTTACATGCTAGTAAAACACAGCAACATCATTTTTTAAGTATTATAAATACATCAAACCACAATATGCAATATGCTGACTGAGGAGATATAGATTTCAAAATTCAAAAAGAAGTCAAAATTCCCATTCATGACCTTTAATGCAAACATTGGCCAATAACTGTTTTACTAGTATGTAAATCGCAACTGTTTGTATAGGATTTTTTTCATTACTTTATTGTAGGCATTATTTTTAAATTTGCAAATAAACTATTGAAAATAGATAATGAATAACATCTTAATGATTTCATGATTCGTAATAAGTAACTCACAGCATGGCTATTTTAGATAACATTTTCTTGATTTCCTAACATTTGCATTAGGAAAGCTGTATCCTATGCGTTCACTTTACTTAAAGCCATTAATAATGCATTTATAGAGGTTAATAACTGTATTGTGAGTCATAATAAGTAACTTATAACATGGTTATAACAATATAAATCAAATCCGTTATTTGAAATAGAACTAAATCTGCATGAAATCGTAACGATAATATAATGACATTATAGCAATGCAAGCTGCACCTTTATAAATACCATCATGAAAGTATAAGTCTGAGTAGTTATTACTTATAAATCAGTGTATAGTTGATTATGAGCATGCACATTGAAATGCAATTGCATCCCTTATAAGTAATAATAAAAATATTATAAACGTAACTATACTGTTCTTATAATTAGGTTAGGTGTTGTTGTGTCTTTATAAATATATTTATAGAATAGTAATAACTGTCTATAAATAATTAATGGGGGTTATAATTCATTATAGACGGTTTCATCGGACGCACGTGATACACGTCTGGATCCGAACCCTACTTCCGGTTTCCTTTTTTTAATGGTCTGACTAGTTGCTAAACTGATCTCTTGAACAAATGCCTCGTCGAAAATAACAAATGTTTTGGTTTCCTAGGTAATCTATGTGGTGTTTTTTGTGCTTTTTATATAAATAAACTACGTTTAAAGAACTTTGTTGTTATTTATTCTTAGCGGAGTTTACCGGAAGTTACGTGCGGACCACGACAGCTGCTTGTTTATGTTGTTACTGCTGAAACCGTCTATAAGCATGGGCTTCATATAAAGTATTACCAAAATGTCTTTTATATTGATGAACACAAAAGAAGATATTTTGATAAATGATAAAAAATATATTAAATGGTAAGCACACAGTTGACGGTACCCATTAGGGATGGGACGCTATGAAAATTTCATATCATGATTATAGTGACCAAAGTTATCACGGTTATCAATATTATCATGGTTTTGTTAAAATGAGATGGAAATGTTCAAAAGGAACTGATACTGAAAATATTTGAACAACTTTTATTTTTTATTAAATCACAATTTAATATTTCATGCCCCTGAAATTATGTCTGTGGTAAAAAAATAAATAAATCTGTCTAATAAGTTTACAGTGAATGAATACAATACATTATCCCTTAAATGCCTTCTTGTGCAAAAAAACTGTGTTGCATGTGCGTGCCTGCATCAAACTGATTCTGGCTGGACAGGATTGTAATTAAACACGGTTGTAATGATAATCAAATTTTAAACAGTAATACTAACCATCAGGACATTTTATCGTGGTTAATCGTGAAACCGGTAATCGTCCCATCCCTAGTACCCATTGAATTCCATCATATTTATCAATATATCTTCTTTTGTGTTCATCAGAAAAGAAATGCATACATGAGGATGAGAAAATGATGACATCATTTTTATTTTTAGGTGAACTATCCCTTTAATCTTATGTTTTACCCAACATCTCATGTCAATTCTTACGTATATTACAATATGGCTAATTCGTATTAATTCATACGACCGCATTCATACATTTTTGCATGATTTGCTTTTGGCCCTCTGACATTGGGGTTAGGGGTGGAGTTTTGTTATTTTTAACTTCAAACAACTTTATTTATCCCTGAAGTGCAATTCAGTTTCTAGCCTACCAGTCGTGTCAACAAGACAAGACAACACTTAATTAAGCATACGCAAAAACAGAGAAACACTGTCAGTGACATCATTTTGCATACGGTAGATGGGCATAAAACCAAAACAACAAAGCAACAAATGAAGAGTTTGGTTCCAAAACGCAATAAATCCATTTTGACAAATTTCGGTAAAAACGTGTTTTCTATACCAAGAAAGTGACAAGATGAAAACCACTATTTTCTGTTACAAGCTTTCCCATAGCATCTTTAGGTTATAAAAACATAAAAAAATTCAAATCCATAACTTGATTTTCAAAGAATTATTATAAAAACGAATTATTTTTTTTCCACAAAATGCAATAAATCCATGACAGTTTTTGTTTCAAAATGCTAGAAATCTATTAATTTAATGTACAAAATGTGCATTCATCTTTGCCATTTTATATTCATTTAGTTGAACAGTTGTACACACTGACTAAAAAAATAAACATTAATGTCATTAATAAAAACACTTACTAACTTTGTCATATTAAGATCACTTTCATTGCAGCAGTTATACTTGACGTCGTCGCTTAGCATTTTTCACAGCGATCAGCTGTAAAATGTTTTGGTCCTGCTCGATTTTCGTTGACTTTGAGTAAAATAATGTAAAGTTATTCATAAGATCCCCTGGGGTCAATAATGTGTTTGCATGAGAAGCTTGATGCTGTCGGGGTATAAGCACCATTCTCCCGAGTGCTGCGCGTAAATTATTAGATGTTGATGACAATCTTTCCCGTCACAGAAAACAACCACAGCTTTATCAATGCCATTAAAGTATTATTTTGTTTTGTTTGTTGATCACGAAGTACAAAGTAGATGAGGAAAACTAGGACTCCATGTACTCAACGCACCGCCATTGTTTGTTTACATTGCGTGAACGGTGGGCTGTAATTTCTGGAATGGATTTATTGCGTTCTGTAAAAAGGAGGAGTGGCGTTTATCGCATTTTGGGAAAAAAGGGAGAAAAGATGACAGAATAACACGGCGGATATTGAATTTTGCGTAAAATTAATTATTTACTTTTAAACACTGACCTGATATAATACTGATTTTGGCAGTAACTCATTTTTTTTAAAAATGGCGTTTATCGCGTTTTGGAACCAAAGTCTTCAAATACACCAGCCACAATACTGACTAAGCAGCAACCAATGCTCAAGATCATAATAATAAATAGACAATAGTATAAATAAATACTAAATAAATAGTAATACAAAGGTTTGGGATGGCTGGCACCCAGTTGCCGCTGTCAACAGTATATCTATATACACAACATATACGTATACATACATATATACAAAGAAGAAAAAAATTAAGAATCATTATTTAAAAATCTAATAGCAGAAGGAATAAAATAATTTGCATATCAGGTAGCATCGTCCTGAGGGCATTAGACAAAATTCCTGACTGAGAACATGGTCAGGATAACTCATGACCTGTCTAGCCTTCTGGAGCACCCTTTTTTCCAAAGGGAGCTCAAGTCTGTCAACTGAACACTAAGTAACAATACTGCTTAGCCTATTCATGTCTCGCACAGACAATCCATAAAAAAACAATCATATATTTTTATACGATTCACTTAGTTTTAATAGTCTTGAAAACTTTTGCAAAGTATGCTGCAAGTTCTTATTTCATTCTGTTTGATTCCGGGGTGAAATGTGACCCAGACATGTTCCCGACAGGTTTCCTGAGATTTACCCATCTTTAACATGTGATCATTTCAAAAGAAACATGACCTGGGACCCATGTTTGCACCCATTTGTGCGATTAGGATATGCCGTCACCTCTTTTCGTGTGGCCGGTGGATAAGTGTACGTCTGTGAGACCCTTCACAAGGACTGAAATACAAGATCAAGCTCTGATTATATAGATATGAAGGTGTACGGGAGGCTCATTTGAAATGTTTGGCAAAAAAGGAAGAAATGGTCGAGAGAGAGAGAGAGAGAGAGAGAGAGAGAGAGAGAGAGATAAAGAGAGAGAGAGAGAGAGAGAGAGAGTGACAGAGAGCAAGAGAGAGAAGGGAAAGTCAGTGGCAGAGCTGAACCTGACACTAATGAGCCTCCTTTCTGATGGGACCTGACAGCGCAGAAGAAAGCTGAATCCCTCGACACTGCCGCTATACAACACTCCCTCCTAATTGGAGCTGTGTGTGTGTGTCTGTGTGTGCGGGAAAACCTGGGCAGAAATAAGATCCGCTTTGTGCCGAACATGTTAATAACAATGATAATACAGTCTTGAGTGTTTCTGGTACCAAGGCTTATTTGTAGACACACAATGGTGTGTCTGAGGTTGACATCGTTCGCTACATCAAAACTCTCTCTCTCTCATTCACACGTTTTCTTTTTATTTGCCTGCATTTGAGGAAATTGTTGTGTGGTGCGGCTGTTGATTTAAATTACAATGCGGCTGTCATCAGGTTAATGCATTAATAATCAAAACAGGGATTGAAATATGGGCTTATTTGGCATTCATTCAGTTTGTGCTGCAAATATTCTTTATACAGTATGACTGGACAAATCAGCAAATGTGTACGGTGTAGTGCAAAAACGTAAGTTTGATGCTGAAGCTCCATTTGCCTATAAAAAGTAATTCATAAAGCAATAAATAAAGGTGTTTTATTCCTGGAAATGCAGGATGTGTTGTAGGTATCAGTCTGAAGTATTCGTATGTTTTATGTAACCTGACGTGAGTCTCTAATGGATCTCACCAACATTCCTTGATGACATGTGACACATTTGAGTCCCATCCTTGTAAAACCTGTGTGCTGATAGTGATGGACAGAATGGAAATGTTAGACCTCTGACCTTTGGATGTGAACCCGAGGCAATAGCTGTGCTTTCTGCTCATGAGCATACTTGTCAGAAATTTACCTAAAAATACAATTATGAGTGTTTATGTCTTTGTATCTTCTTAAAGGAATAGTCTACTCATTTTCAATATTAAAATATGTTATTACCTTAACTAAGAATTAATACATCCCTCTATCATCTGTGTGCATGCACGTAAGCACTGGAGCGCGCTGTGACGCTTCGATAGCATTTAGCTTAGCCCCATTCATTCAATGGTACCATTTAGAGATAAAGTTAGAAGTGACCAAACACATCAACGTTTTTCCTATTTAAGACGAGTAGTTATACGAGCAAGTTTGGTGGCACAAAACAAAACGCAGCGCCCCTCTAAGCGGATTCAAAAGAGGAACCACAATCCATGACGCAATAGCACTTTTGGGAGTACTTCAACTCGGCGCAGTAACACCCTCCCTCTCCCATTATGAGAGTGAGAAGGGGAACGGACTTTTCAGGCGAGTCGAAGTACTCCCAAAAGCGCCACTACGCCATAAAACATAGTTCCCCCTTCAAATCCGCCCAGAAAAGCGCTATGTTTTATTTTGTACCACCAAACTTGCTCGTATAACTACTCGTCTTTAATAGGAAAAACGTTGATGTGTTTGGTCACTTCTAACTTCGGTACCATTGAATGAATGGGGCTAAGCTAAATGCTATCGAAGCGTCGCAGCGCGCTCCAGCGCTTACGTGCATGCACACAGATGATAGAGGGATGTATCAACAATTTTTAGTTAAGGTAATAACATATTTTAATATTGAAAATGAGTATTCCTTTACGTTGTTTGATAACTCAGAGAAAGCTTAAAACATTAAATCACACAGACAAAACACGATTCAGTGGTTTCAATCCAAAATGTCACTTTTAGAAAAACAGTTTAGCAATAAAAATCTCTTTAGATGTGTACAGTATATCCTACATCAGTTTTTTGTCTTTGAAAGCAAGTGTATGAAGTTTTCAAGCTGTTGTTTGTGTGTCAAACAAGAAAGCATCATCCCACACTCTTCAGCAGAGGTTGAGATCATTTTCCTGCATGTGTTTAATTCACATGCTTACACAAGATTTTGCTGTTATGACCCAGTGTGTGTTTCAAGAGCTCTCAGAAATAGTTTCTAAACAACCGATTCTGACTCACCGTCACCTTTAGCTCAGTTCTCCGGTCATGTTTGTGGATCAAACATCACTTTGATACCTACTCATAGGTGACTTTCATGGTCCAGCGACTAGTAGGGAAGATGTGGGTGTTGACCTATGTACCTGTGACCTTGACTGACCACTGCTCTCAATACATTACGCTTGCTTCAAGAAAGTTCAGGGTTGTATATTCACCAAACATTTTCTTCTGGCAGCAGTAATAGATGAGTTTAACTTATAAATAAAGCAACTCATTTTGATTGTTTAGAGATTGCTGCATGAGACTCATTCTCAGTAAATGAGTGTCATGACATGAACATCATTATCGACTGAACCACCTGCCTGAAGGTCTCATTAATCAACACGGCACTGAAAAACAATGATGCTCAACCAGAGGTCAGAGTTGATGTTAAACACAGCTCAAATTCCCTATTGGGACTCTAACACTGCTGGAGTAAAGACTTGAAGCCTTCCACACAGAGAATAACATACTGAGCTGGACAGGAGCAACTTAACCTAAGATCACATCTACCAGACTACAAAACATTGCAGTGGGAAAAGAAAAATAGCTGTTGAATTATCTAGAGTTTTGTGTTTTGTAAGATAGTTCCTGCAGGAACCGCATCAACACTGTCTTGGTTGGTTATAGAGGTTTTTGTTTAATGGTCTAATGGTCACATAGAGTGATATATTACATATTACATGAAAATAACCATAGTTTTATTACAGTAAAAGTTTAGTAATCATGTTTTTTTTTACAGGACAAGTGTATTAGCCATGGTGTTATTACAGTAAAATTGTATTAACCATGGTTTTACTACAGTACAAGTGCTGTACAAGTCTCTAATCATGGTTTTAATATAGTACATGGGAAGTAACCATGGCTTTATTACAGTAAAAGTGTATTATCCATGGTTTTATTACAGTACAAGTGTAACCAAGGTTTTAATATAGTACAAGTGTAGTAACCATGGTTTTATTACAGTAAAAGTGTAGTGACCATAGTTTTATTACAGTAAAAGTGTATTAACCATGATTTGATTACAGTAAAAGTCTGGTAACTATGGTTTTATTACAATAAAAGTGTATTAACCATTGTTTTATTACAGTAAAAGTGTAGTGACCATGGTTTTATTAAAGTAAATGTGTTGTAACCATTGTTGTATTACAGTAAAATAGATTAACCATGGTTTTATTACACTACAAGTGTGGTAGCCATGGTTTTATTACAGTAAAAGTGTAGTGACCATTGTTTTATTACAGTAAAAGTGTATTAACCATGGTTTTATTACAGTAAAAGTGTATTAGCCATGGTTTTATTACAGTAAAAGTGTATTATCCATGGTTTTATTACAGTAAAAGTATATTAACCATGGTTTTATTACAGTAAAAGTGTGGTAACCATGGTTTTATTACAGTAAAAGTGTAGTAACCATTGTTGTATTATAGGTAAATATATTAACCATGGTTTTATTACACTACAAGTGTGGTAGCCAATAGCCATGGTTTTATTACAGTACAAGTTTAGTAACCACAGTTTTATTACATAAAAGTGTATTAACCATGGTTTTATTACAGTAAAAGTGTATTAGCCATGGTTTTATTACTGTAAAAGTGTATTAGCCATGGTTTTATTACAGTAAAAGTATATTAACCATGGTTTTATTACAGTAAAAGTGTGGTAACCATGGTTTTATTACAGTAAAAGTGTATGAATCATTGTTTTATTGCAGTAAAAGTGTAGTGACCATGGTTTTATTACAGTAAAAGCATAGCTTTTATTATAGTAAAAGTGTAGTAACCATGGGTTTATTATAATGTATAGTAACCAGCAGCCATATCACCTGTAGCCCAAGACAGCTTGCCCACTGAAGCTAAGCCTGGCTGAGCCTGGTCAGTACTTGGATGGGAGACCACCTGGAGTTTAGCCTGTTGGGTGGTAATTTTATCTATGCTGGGTTGGTTCAAGCCAATATCTTGGTTTGTTTTAACCCATTGTTGGCTCAAATATAAACATTTTCTGGGTTAAATGAACCCAACGGCAGGGTTTATCCCTTTTTGACTCAACGCTGGGTTAAAAATAACCCAGCATTTTTAAGACGCGTGTATGGCACCGTGTAGGACCTTTATTTTTAGATATGTAAAGTACCTGTAACCATGTTTTTATTTTTAGTAAACCTTGGTAATTTTCATAAGAGCTAAACAAGATCTTAAGACATCCAAAAACAATTGAATCTGTCAAAAAATATCATTTTCACTACAACTGAAAATCTCTCTTTTAAAATAAAAAAATGTTGTTGGTTTCTTTGAAATCTCCAGGTGTGAAAGCGGTGGAAAGCTCATTGGTTTTTACCAATGACTCATTGGTGTTGGACGTCGCCGTTGGCAGTGCTGTAGATGGTCCTGTTGGTTTATTGCGACGACTAAACATAATTTCATCGGTAATGCCGCCAGCTAAACCTCATGCTCAGACATTTGTTGGCAGTTCTTAAAGACTTAAAGTGACAGATTGCTCAGGTCACTCTCAGACCTTCAGAAGTCTCCTTGTTTACCTCATCTGACCTGAATCTGGTCGAGCCCTACCTGGAACAGCAGAAGTATAATCCTTCTTCAAGACTGCATCCAAACCTTACGGAGCAGGAACAACCCCTACCATCTGCGTCTCTCTACTGATCTGGCTTCCCTGAGAAGATTCTGGAAGGCTGGAATATCACCCCTACTGCTACCAGACTGCACAGCCCAGTGGCCAACAGTCATGAGATTGGCACACACTGTTTTTGTGGCCTAAATGAACGTAAATAAACGTCTGAACATTTGATTGACTCATGAAGAAGTTACGTCTGTATCGGAAATTGTTTGTTATTGTCTGGAAGCAGAATCTTACTCAAGGGTGTCCTGTTGTACTATCAGTGTCCTGGGTTCATTCCTGACCTCTGTTCAAACTGCAATTTTCCTTTATACATTTTTAGATTAGCTAATGGCACTGGAAAGTCCATTTATGGGCATGTTTACATATTTTCACATTAGCGACAAGTGATGCACGCAACTGACTGAGACATCCCTGACTGTTCGGGCACTACGACCTTCTGGGGCAGAGGGGGCCGAGGGGGGAGTCCCCGTTCCCTGCCCTGCCCTACAGAGATGGCCATCTGTGCTAGGGAACCTCACGCCGAGGACCTGGCCATGTTAACTGTGTCCTGTATCTCACACACAAATACTGTTCAGATTCTTTAGAAGCTATCACAGAGTGAACAATAAAGATTTTTACGTTGGCACGGTTGGTTATTACTCGCCCTGCCAACGCCACAAACAAATGATTTTATTTTCACTCAATAAATAAAATCATATTGTGTGCAGGGTGCATAAACTATGAAAGATTTTTCATGTTTTTGTGTGAACTATTCCTTTAAACCTCAAAAAGCGTAGGACACGAAGAGCCAGGAATATTCAGCGAATAGGTGATGTGGAAAAACATTTTCAGGTCACTAACATTGAAAAGACAAACAGAAGTGAGAGAGAGAGGATGCAGTACTGAATGTAAAGCCATGCACATCGAATACGAGCTAATATGATTTTGTGTTCTGTGTCTATTCAAGTCAGCCTTGATTTGGTTTCCAACGTTAATCGCATCATCCAAGAGATTTGCATGGGCTTTTTTCTCTCATCTCTGTCTTTTTTCCTCCTCCTGCCTTATTGAAACTCTCATCAGCCATTGTGACATAAATCCCCCCGATAAATTAAAAATGATTGATTCAGATGAGGAAACAGCACCATAGGGGTTGGGGGGAGGAATCTATTGGCAACAGAGGACAAAAAGGGAAACATAATTGAGTCCACATTCATTTGAGCATGAGAGTCAGGCCCTATAATCACCTCAGGAGCGAGAATACGGCAATCAGCCCGCCCCTTGCTTTAACCTGTCGATTGAAACCAGCTTGATGCAAAAACCTGATTTTGTATTTAAAATAAAGGCTAGTACTGACTAAATGTGATCAAAAAGACTGATAACTTAGTTAATTCTCTAAATGTGATGTCTTAACTTAAAAAAATCCTCTTGAACACTTCCTCAGGGGAAGGTTAGATATATATAAATCATATATTGGTGATATATATTATATTCATAAATCATAAATTCATCTCATGAATTCAATAAAAATTCAATGTTTGTAATAATATTATATATTATAATTTATATACACTCTAAAAAGTGCATTGGGTCAGTCGCTGGGTTAAATAACCCAGAAAATGTTTATATTTGACTCAGCAATGGGTTAACACTATTAACTCTGCAAAGATTACAACTCAGTGGGTTGTGTTCATCCCTTTTTGACCCAACGCTGGGTTAAAAATAACTCAGCATTTTTCGAGTGTAACACAGCGCAACGTCTGAACAGGCATGTCCTAATCCACTTTTGCTAATTTAACGACAGGAAAAATGGTTTGTGCACCGAGTGCATGGTCAAAAAGGGTTGGTCCTATTTTTTTAATGATTAATGGGAGTATTTTGGGGGTAACGTGCAATAAACCAATGAGAGTCTCAGCTCTCATCCCCTTTAAAAGGCAGTTGTGCTGGCTATGTCTAATCCCTATTTAGATGACGGACTTTGTAAACTGAAAAACTAAGCGGAGGAAGAAGATCCTCAGTTTAAGATTAATGTTATATAATTGTGTTGTTTTTCACTTGTATTGAAATAGTTATTTTTTTATTAAAACTTTTAAAACAGTTTTCTTTTAGTCATGGAAGTAAAAAAGCAAGCTTTTAATTGCTTTAAATGTATGGCTATCCAATATCATCAAAAAATAATTTACAAGTATGTAAGAAAAAGTTTGTACTCTAAAAAATACTTTATTTGTAACAAACAGGACATAAAGAATTTACAGACGGCTCTGCGCACGTTTCGGCACTTGGACAGTGGCATGAGTTTTTTTAAGCATTACTTAAAAATGTTTCTCATCTCACCATATCCACAGGTACAGAGTCATCATATACAATAAATCTGTGAGGTAGCATTAAAAAACAGATGCATTTGTTTAAAGCAAAGCATTTATTTACTTACCAGGCTACAGGTGAAGCTGCTCTTTGCGCCTTCTAACGTCTCATAATCGGTCCTCATTTATGTCCAAGAGACTCAATAATAATCTTTTACATTCAATTCTTTAATCTTTCATATTTAAAAGCGTTTTTGTGCTGCTGCACATTCATGTATGTGATAAGCAAACCTGTGTTGTTGTTCCGTTTATAGGCGCATATTACTAATGCGCACTTTAAATAACAAAAAACATATTGCGCCATTGACTTTAGACTTTAGACCAGGTTTTAGTTGGTCAATGGCGTAGTCTATTTTAGTTGCCTCAAAATAACAACGTGCCAACAATGCACCTGAACACACCTTGTTTTCAGACCAGAAAGCCCATGGGCGCAAAAGGAGGCGCAAATGCATTTGCTATTTAAACAACGTGGCGCTAAACGTGAAAATTATAATTGCGCAGTGTGGAAACTAGCAAAAGACACTTGTGTCGCGCATTGTGCCGGGTGTAAAATAGAACCCATAGAGTTGTTTCCTCATGCTAAACGTAGGTGTCAAAACAGAGTATTTCTGTGCCGAATGCACTTTGCCAGGGTTCGTACAAGTTTCGGAACGTTTTTTTCGATTACGGGTCCAGCTGAAGTTTCAGGGGTTTCTATATGTATCACTTCTTTATATGGGCACTTTCCCCGGAAAACCCCGCCCACCCGTCAATCAGCGGGAGACGCTAGAACTTGCAAACATCACATCACGCAACACAGCTTTGTTTCATTTTAAAACTCAACAATGGCACGAAAGAAGAAGTGTGTTTTTGGCTGTAAGGACAAGAAGTCAGCCTTATGGAAACAATGGATATAGTTTATTATCCGGGGTAGCAGCGGAGTTTTGCGTGTGTGTTTAATGAGCTGGATTTTCCCAACCGGGTCATGACGAGTTGCACGCGATAAGTAAGACTTCTGTCTTATGTTGGAAATAGGCGCGTGCATATTATATAAATGACACGAACATGTAGTGAATCATAAGTTAAACAGTGTTGTATAGTGTTGCATGACTCGTACTCGCTCCACCCGCGGTAGTAACTCCTCCTTCTTCATTTTTTCTTACGTTATTCGGTCAGCTAATTTTTCTTTTATAAATCTGATTAAACTAAAGACTCTCCGGAGATATAAAGGATGTAATACTACTCTATAGGTACTCCAGATTAACATCAGAAATGCAGAAATAGCGTGTGTTATGTGAACTTTAAAAAAAACCTACTTCAGTATGGACCGGATGTTAAATCATTGCCTTCGGATATCTATATATAATTTTTTTAGACTACAGCAAAGCGGTTTAGCACATGGCAGATTGTTGATGTGCTGCTGTTGAAGATCATGTATCAGTAAGGTTTAGGAGTGAGTCACGTGTCACTCTCTCTGTACGGTATGACGGTTCTGGCCCTGTCTTCACCGCTGCAGGGCAAGCACACATTCAGATGGATTATTCACAAACACTTCAAACGCTCCCTTTGCTAAGCTCCCGCTTTGTTTAATAAGCTATCTCTGCACTAACAAAATGCAAATTATTTATGCTTTTTCGAAAGCAAGCAGAATTTTTCATCTTTTCATGGCTGGTGGTGGGGGATTACATAAATAAGCTATTTTTAAAAAGGTTAAGAAATTAGAATTAGCGTCTGGCAGATGAAGTGAGCCGTAGCGGCTCACAGCATGGACATGGCTTTGTAGGTGGCCCATTTGATCTCATGAATTAAAGCGGAAGCAGGTGGATTTCAGGTGGCATTACTGTGATGTTTATGAATGTATATTTCAAGTCAATGATGGTGGGCAACCAAAATAAATTTTGATGTGCAACCAACACAATCTCATGGCATTTCGTAACTACCTCAGGTGGCTAATTCGTATCTCATTCAAGGTTTTAGTATGATCTGCTTTTACCCTAGTGATGTTGGGTCTAGGGGTGGAGTTAGGGGTGTGGTTTCATGAATACTTTTAGGCTACTAATAATCAAATGTTTTTGTACAATACAAATGACCCACCTCGTACAATGCGTATTATATTTCAACCTGAAGAGCAAAATAAAAGATTTAAGCTGTTATATAATACGATTTTTGATGTATTTTTCCTGAATATTGGAAACAACTGGGAACAACCATAATAGTTGACCCTTTCCACCCCTCAAACATTATGGCCACCATAAACAAGCATTATATTTAAAATGTTCAAGTTACTAAAAAAGTGGTGAAAGCCCATCCCTCACATCTTTTAAAGATCCTCAAGTCTTCTTAGTGTCATGAAGAGTATGCTCAGAAAAATAAATAGGACAACTTGTGACGATTGCGTTAATTCTCTGAGATTCCTCACGCGTGAGCAGCGTCTGCGTATCCCTTTGTAGATGAAAGGCTTCCACTTTCTGTCAATGGCCTCGAGCAATGTGAATTAAACATTGATTTTATCAGAAGTTTAGTGGTTGTGGTCGCATGCTGGAGCAGACAGAATCTGTTGCAGAAATGAGCGAGATGAGCAACGAAAAGAGAGGTGGAGAGTTGTGTACGGTAAAAAAATGCAATTAGGAGCGGAAGAAGACAAAGTTGTATTTTTTCTCTAATGTTTGTTCCTGGCAGTTCACTCAGACTCCAGCACAACTACTGTAGCTGTATTTTAGGTTGTGTCGGATTGAGAAATTCTTGCCTTAAAGCATTTTTTTTGAAAGCCAAAATTATCCTCATTACACTGTAACACAAAGCTCATTGTAAAAAGAAACAAACCTTTGACTTTTATGATATGAAAAAAGAAAAATTAAATCACAGGGATACAATTTTTATTTAATTTCATATGACTTTGCTTTCTCTTAGAGTTTGTTGTCTGCCCCAAGGATTACAAAAATTAAAGTGGGGAATTCTCATGGGAATTTCACTGTATGAAAAGACAATGCCCTCCACTTTAGCGTATACTGTAAAAAATGATCTGTAGTTATGCAGCAGTTTGCCAGTAACTTACTGTAGATATATATTTATATAATTTATTGGCAACAGTTTGTTCAAAGAAAAATTTATATTTAACAAGTTTTTGTCTTATAAAAAACAGCCTCATGCAAAGCATTCTGAGAACCAGAAATCCTCATCAACCTTTCTCATTTTTTTTCCTGTTTTTGGGTCACAGAAACAGTTTGCATAATGCTTTACTTTTATATTTTTTTCTTGTAAAGATAAAGTTTTGTTAATTTTTAACTTTTTAAATCCCCACCAGCCTTTTTCTTTGTGATTTTCACAAAAGTTTTACAAAATGCCTTCCAGGACCATTTATTTCTAAAAATATATAAACATACAAATGAATCAAATGAAAGAACAAACTTTGGCTTTCAAACAAACAATAACAAACAAAGAAACAAAATGGTGAAAAATCCTATCTTAATTTTTTCTGTGTTTATAAACTCTTAAATATGAGTATTTTACAAATACAAAAGTGTTAGCAAAAAGCTGAAATAATTGCATTTTTGAAGGAATTTTGTTAGAGGTCAGATTCAGAATGATTATCAAAACATGCAGTGTAAAATTATTAAATATTTTTTGCTTCAGTTTTTTTATAAATTGGGTTAGAGATAACCATTACAACCATAAAAAACTCATCAGGAACATGTTTTTTCTTGCAAATGTTTTCTCTTAGTTGACGAGATAACTTGTCAATGGTGGAGAAAGAGTTAAATTTCATTGAACAAACTGTTTCTAGTAAATAACATAACTTTAAATGTACAGTAAGTTACTAGCAAACTGTTGCCAGAAATACTGTAATTTCTACAGACATTTTTAACAGTGCACTCTAAAAAAATCTATTATTATTTATCTTGACTAACAGATGGGTTGTATAGTCAACTTCATTTAACTTCATTTGTAGCAACTCATCTCTTGTCAAGATAATAATAGTAAGTTGGCATGACTTGTAAATCTGAGTTGATTCAACAAAACAATTTAAGGCAGCAAAGATTTTTTCCTTGTAGAAATGCATATGCAATAAGGTCAGGCGCAAAAATAATTAGAGCACACCTTTTCGGCACTAATTATCCACTGCGTGTCTTAGTAAATCCCAACAGGCATTATTTAACACCAAAATATTGGTTTGCACTGGCGCAAGCTATTAGTAACTCTGGCCCCTAATTTTGTAGTGCAGCCAACAACAAACAAAGCCCACATTGATATTGAAAAAGCTCAGATGCTTAATTTCTTTGCCACAGAACCAAAGTTGCATCAAAGGAGTGTTTAGGATGAGATGGGTCAGAACTGAAAATGACAACATTTTGACCATTATCAGCTGTCACCCCTTTACAATGCCCCATCACATAAGACAGCATTATAATAGATTTATGGGATGATCTAGTTTTGTCACACCACTTGATTTCAGTGTAAACACTGTTAACGGCAAATTTTTGGAAAGAGAGTATTTTAATAATTCACGCAATGCGATTTACTAATGTTTGTGCTTGTGTGATGACTTTATAAAAAAGCATGTCTTCAATTACTTTCGCTTGAAATGGCTGCAATTGTTGCTGAAACAAAAGACATCACAGAGATCAGAGAGCATGTGATACAAGGCAGAGGATTTTTTTAACATGTAACAGTTTATTTGGAATGCCAGAGGCATGTACTCAAGTAAAAGTACAAGTACTTATACAAAAATGTACTCAAGTAAAAGTAAAAGTATCAAATCAGATTATTTACTTGAGTAATAGTAAAAAAAGTATTAGATGAAAAAACTACTCAGTTAGTTACTCGTTACTTCCGATCTGATAGAGAAATAGCGCAAAAGCACTGAATTTCAGACTACTTGGAGAGTTTTTCATTTTAAATTCATTTTGACTTTAAAGAAAATGTATCGCTTGACATTGAACTTTGAGCTTTATAATTTTGGAGGCATTATTTAAAGGTGCAACGTGTAAATTTTAGTGGCATCTAGTGGTGAGGTTGCAAATTGCAACCAACAACTCAGTTTACAGCTCACCCTTCGCTTTTGAAATGCATAGAGAAGCTACGGTAGCCGCCACAGGACAGACATATCAACATTAAAGATAACTTAGTAAAAAGTTTGTCCGCTAAGACCTTCTGTTAAAAACATGGCGGCACAAAATGGCGACTACCCTCTGTGTATGTAGATAAAAACGTCTCATTCTAAGGTAATAAAAACATAACGGTTCATTATGAAAGGTCTTTATACACCCCTGATCATATAGTTTTGTATATTATTTTGCATTTCTGTTAAGAGATCCTTCTAAAAATTACACACTGCACCTTTAAACTTTAACAGCAACCTTACACACTCACTACAGTTAAAAAATGGGATCAGGAAAAATGGCCACTTCAAATTCAAACAACATTGTTGACTTTATTTATGTAGCTTTATTTTACAAATGAGGACATTCAAAATGTATTTTTGTCAAGAAATTAGTACAGTAAGTACCTGTAATTCATATGTATTTTACGAAGTGATATATTCTTTTTATCATTTTTGCATTTTTGTATGATTTTCCTTGACCCCTGTGACGTTGGAGTTGGGGTTTTGTTATTTTTTTTATGATAATCGTATGTTTTTGCACGATTATCTTCATTAGCTATCTTGTAAAATATCTATGAATTCTCGTGTGATCAGGCTTGTATACCACACACACAAGTTGTAAACTACAGCTGTCCTCCTGATGTTTCATCACCTAACTCCATCGTGGATTGTGTCCAAATTCTTCAGAAAGAAATGAGATGTCTTGATAGTAATCTGACTGAAAGAGATTTCTGTTAATGTTAACTCGTTAAAACTGAATGAACAGAAAAATTAATGTGATGTATCGGATGGAAGTGATCTCATAGATGCTTACAGTAAATCAAGAACAGAGAAAAGATCAAAGTGCTCTCTTTTATCTATTTGCATCATGTTGCTCATAATGTTGGCAGTGTCCCATAAGTGAAGGACCCATTATGTACCTGTGGCCTATGAATACTGCCAGAAGTCTCATTTGAATCAGACTCACTCTGCAGCGATTAAATAATTAAATCCTTATTTTCTTTTTCTCTTATTCTCCATCTTACTCTCTTCCAGCAGATCAGCCATTCCCTCATCTTGTTCTCGTTGTCAAAGGGTAATAGCTAAAATGAGTCATGTAATAGAGGAAAAAACAGAAGCGTAACGTGCCGTTCAAATAGGAAGCTAAGTTTGGAGCTGTGTTACATAAGCTGTCACTGCTCGCTGTAGACAAATGAGAGAGAGGAGGTAAAGAGAGAGATGGTGAGAGATGAGAGGAGGACAGGGGGAGAACAAGCAGAGGAAAGCTGTTGAATGGCGATGGGTGGCAGAAAGAGGATCTAGTTTGGAAGAGTTGGGATTTAAAGGGACAGGTCATCAAATAGGATGTCATTTCTTCACCTGTACCCCTGTATATATAATGTGCATTTTTTGAAGAATATCCTGGTCCATCTTTTCCAAATAAGTAAATGAGGGCTGAATTTAACTTCATATCACTGCATAACAATTTAAATGTTTGTGTGCAGATCACAAAAACCAATCTGGTAACATAAAGGCCACTTTATGGATCACTTTATGATACTTTTGCCATTTTTAAAACTTGAATGCCCCAGTCACGAGCTGCTAGGATATTCTTCAAACGTTCCCATTTTGTTTTCCACATGCAAAAGATTACAAATCTTAAAGGTTTGTAATGACACGAGGCGAGTAAAAGATGACAGAATTGTTCATTTTTGGGTGAACTATTTCTTTAAAGGCCAAATGGAAAAAGGAGAGAGGGAAAAAGCTTTACCTTCGTGCACAGCCAGGGAGGCTTTCATTAAACACAGTCATCTTTGGTAATAAGCACTTGAAGACTGATCTCTCCTATTGCTTCCCTCAGGTGCCGCATTACCATAATGGATTCTCGCTGCAGTATTAAAGCGTGGAGGCATTTTCTAAACTCAACGCAAATGCAACTTGTAATGCACATTATCCCGGCTCAACACATTAGATGTCATTACTGGAGCTGTAGCAGACAGTGTTTCGTCATTATCTGCTAAAGTGTTCCATAGGGAAGAAGTGGAAAGTGAAGAAAATGCACAAATAATTCTGAGATGCCTTTACATGAGCTGTTTCTTTCTTACATCTTTAAATTGAAGCATGTTATTAAGTCTTTGTAAGCAAAATATGGCTACACTTTATTTTACAGTGTCACTGTTATAGTGTAGTTATACATTTAAGTACGGAGTCATAATGATTAACATGTACTTAGGGTTGTGGTTTGGATCAGGGTTCGGTTTAGTTTAGGGTTAGTTGCTTGTAATAATTATGCATAATTTACTATAGTACTATTATGCTATTATTGCATGTAATGTGTAACAGAGACACCGTAAAATAAAGTGTTACCACCCCAAAAAGTATTGTGCATTTACGCTTTTATTTAAAGTATTTTCAAACTAACCTATAAAATTAAGATAAACAAATCATAACCATAGGAGGTCAATCAGTTATACAGGCCTGGTTAGTGATTGGCACCCTTAGTAAATATAAACAGATAAGTTTGTGAAATAAATCTGCATTGTTTATCCTTTTGATTATTTAAAAAACTAGCACAAATGAAGAGTTTGGTTTCAAAACGCAATAAATCCATTTTGACTAATTTGGGTAAAAATATACAAAGAAGTATATATACAAAAAGTTTTATATACAAAGAAAGTGACAAGATGAAATCCACTATTTTCTGTTACAAACTTTCACATAGCATCTTTAGGTTATAATAACATAAAAAAATTTTTTTTTTCAAAATGCTATAAATCTATTGAATCAATATATAAATGTGCATTTATCTTTGCCATGTAATATTAATTTAGTTGACTAGAAAATAAACATTAATGGCATTAAGCAAAACACTTACTTTGTCATATTAAGAACGCTGTCATTGCTACTGTTATACTTGGGACGTCGTCGCTGAACTTTTTTTCACAGCGATCAGTTGTAAAATGTTTTGGTCCTGCTCGATTTTCGTTGACTTTAAGTAAAATAATGGAAAGTTTTTCATAAGATCCCCTGGGATCAATGTGTTAGCATGACAGAAGCTTGATGCTGTCGGGAGAACAAGTAACAGCCAAAATGTTTTCTTTGCCCGAGTGCCTCTCGCATAAATTATTCGATTTTGATGGCTTACATTTCTTCCCCACCACAGAAAACCCACCACAGGTTTATCAATGCCATCAAAAGTATTATTGTGTTTTTGTTTGTTTGTTGATCACAATTTCAAAGTAGATGAGGAAAACTAGGATTATGTCTGTATTCAATGTGCCGCCATTGTTGTTTACAATGCGTGGAATAGTGCGCTGTGATTTGTTGAGTGGATTTATTGCACTTTTTGTAAAATGAAGAGTGGCGTTTGTCGCGGTTTGGAAAAAACGGAGAAAAGATGACAGAATAACACGGCGGATATCGGATTTTGCATAAAATTAAGAATTTACTTTTAAATACTGACCTAATACAATACTGATTTTGGCAGTAACTCATTAAAAAAGGCGTTTATCAAGTTTTGGAAACAAACTCTTCATATATAACATTTCACTGACGTTGAACAATTAAAAGTGTGAGGAAAATCTCTTTATGAAATGTTTTACTCTGCAGGGGTATAGCCAGAAAGTTTTATAGGGGCGGGCAAAAAAAGGCTACTGACTGTGACATGCTGATCCTAAACCAAATATCTACAAAGAATTTAAAGTTATCCGTTTATCTCCAATGCCATGCTGTTTTTCTTTTCTTGCTCTCTGTAGTTCAGATAAACACACTTATCGAGAAACAGCTATGAATGTTTTATTGCTTTTAATGGTATTAATGAAACCATTTATATATGGTTTCCGACCATACACTGTAAAAAGTAAAGCATTTTTTTCAAATCAACATATATTTTTATGTTACTTAACAAATTAAGTTAAACAATTTCAACTTGTTGTTGAGTTATGCCAACTTATCACAAGTATTGCATTTTTTTTATTTATAAATGCTTTTACGCATTAGTAAATGAAGACTTTACACTGGTTCACTTAGCATATAAACTAAATGGTTATCCATAATGGGAATAGACTGTATAAAGAAAGTAAGCAAAGAACATTCCCTGTCACTGGAACACACAAGGTCAGTTTAATCTTGCACAACATCCCAATATAATGAATGAGTCTGACTACACTGCACAACACATCTCTTACATTGTATCTGTATGGTGTTAAAGAAAAAATTAAATATAAGGAAAACAAAATTTTTGATGCAATGTAGATCTAAATGTATTGAATAAATGTATATTTTTCTTAATAATGTAGCAAAGCAGAGCACACCAGTTTGCTTCTAAACATGTAATTGTCCAGCCATGTTTTTTTGTTTTACACACTCTACTAAAGCAGGGATTTTCAAACCTGTCCTGGAGGACCACTACTACTGCACATTTTGCATGTTTCCCTTTTGTGGCACACCTCATTCAGTTACCTTACACACCCAGTTCAGGTCTTGCAGTCTCTACTAATGAGCTGAAGATTTAAACCAGGTGTGTCTAATGAGAGAGACATGCAAATTGTGCAGTACTAGTGGTCCTCCAGGACAGGTTTGAAAACCCCTGTACTAAAGGATGTGTTAATTTTACATTTTTAGTGTTATGCTTTTAACACATTATGCATAATTTTTTGTTGATAGAGGGCCCTATTTTAATGATCTAAGCGCATTGTCTAAAGTGCACGGGGCACAGTCTAAACGGGCGTGTTCGATGCCACTTTTGCTAATTTAACAATGGGAAAAATGGTTTGTGCGGCAAGCGCATGGCCGGAAAGGTTTGTTCCTATTCTCGTAATGAGTAATGGGTGTGTTTTGGGCGTAACGTGCAATAAACCAATGAGAGTCTCGACTCTCATCCCCTTTAAAAGCTCGCACCATGCTGGTTTCCTATTTAGCTGGTGGAATTTGTAAAAAAAAGTTTAAGATTGATATAAAAAAATTCGTTGTTTTCATTTGTATTGAAATTGTTCTTTTTTTGGTTTTACAACCTTTGTAAGTCGTTTCTTTCAGTAATGGAAGTAAAATTAGCAGGCTTTTATTTTTTCTGTAAATGAATGGATAGCCTACATGACCAGTGTTATCTCAAAAAATAATTTACAAATATGCAAGAAAAGGTACTCTAAAAATACTTTATTTGTAACAGGAGATAAAGAATTTACAAACGTCGGTATGTAAATGTGAGGCAAAACTTATAAAGTGCTTTGGATTGGTCTGTGAAAGCGCTATATAAATGCAGTCCATGTACCATATGCAATATTTGCATTTGTTTAAAGCAAAAAATTATATTATTTAACAGGCTACAGGTGAAGCTGCTCTATGCCTTCTAATGTCTCATCATCGGTCCTCATTTATGTCCAAGAGACTCAATAATAATCTTTTACATTTTAATCCTTTAATTGTTGATATTTTAAAACGTTTATGTGCTGCTGCGCATCCATGTGATAAGCAAACGCACGTTGTCGTCCCGTTTACAGCCGCATTTTACTAATGCGCTCATTAAATAACAAAAACAATATTGCACCAGCATATAGACCAGGTTTTTGTTGGTCAATGGCGTAGTCTATTTTTGTTGCCTCAAAATAGCAACGCACAACAATGCGCATGAACACACATCGTTTTCAGACCAAAATGCCCATGGGCGCAAAATTGGGGCAAATGCATTTGCCATTTAAACAACGTGCCGCTAAATGTGAAAATGATAAATGCGCCGGGGTTGAAACCAGCAAAAGACACTTGCGTCGTGCATTGCGCCGGGTGTACGATAGAGTCCTTTGTGTTAAATTAACACACAAAAAGTAACACAAAATGTGTTGTTCCAATAATAACACAGAGAAGGGTGTATTCTGGGACAACGCATTTAGTTTGTTGTCCCTAAACTAACACTGATTGCGTTGTTTTTAACACATCCATTCTAAGAATGCAGGAGTATAAATATGAAGTAAAACAAAGGCTAAATTCTCTTAATCATCCATTACTAAACTTTATTTTTATTACTAAAGAGCTAAAATAACAGTGGCGGCTGGAAATATGTGTTTGAGGTGTCATGTGTGTTGCTCGTCATGTCAAAATATCTGTTTGGTGCGTCATTGGGAACCTATGTGCATCGCGTGCAATACGTGCTTGCTGCATACGCGTCAAAAAGGCTCTTGATAAAAGAGATGCTCACATCTCGCAAGACACTTACTGTACTTAGCACTAAAGTCTGATTACACGTGAGATTAAGCAAGTATCTAGCAAACACGAGCGTCTCTTTTATCATAAACCCTTACAAAGTATCTGTAGCAGGCACTTGTTTTGACAGGACACGTGATGCACAAAGGTTTACATGAAACACATATTGATCCACACCCATGACGATTGTTTTCACAAGTTTCCTCCGAAGAGAAGTCACGAGCCGCCACTGCAAAAGAATAAAGTTCTGATGTGGAGCAAAAGATTGTCGAGCTTCACAAAATAAAAAAGTGACTGTAACAACTTCCAAATTTTTACCATCATTCAGAAGATGTTATGAATCTGCCTGAAAGAGGATGTCTGTCTATGCAATAAGGTACGATAAGATACGAGAGGGTGTGCAGTTTCGTGAAATAACTGTGCCTGCAACCCCTTCAGCTGTGGCTTATTAACAATACAGCACTAGCCTCGAGTACCTTATTGTTTTTATAAAGCGGTTACCACGCGGAAAAATGCAACTTTCATGAATTAAAATGACTAAAAGCCTTCCTTCCACTAGAAAAAATAGTCCCTGCGGTGAACAGCATCAGAATGTTTGACATGTTACATGTGTTAAGGTGCCAAATCATTAGGTGCAACGCTCATTTAAGGCGGTCCTCCACAAATGGGCAATGCCCATGATCTTGTTCATTGAGAAGACTTACAATCACAGAGTAGTTTGTATATTTTTATACATTCTCCGATAATCATTTGTGTACATAATAAACAAAAGGGGAGCCTTGGGGAGAGCCAATAGTACAGTATTGAAAAACACAATATTAAAATGAGAAACAAGTTTCTCTACCAACAGGTGAGGCTTTATTGACTTTCTATTGTAATTGCATCCTGAATTTTGGATTAAAAATATAAAATTTGATACTTTCCTTTCTATGGAGCTTTGATAACATTAACTTTTAAAATCATGTGACTGATTATACCACATATTTAAAAATATTTACATACGAGTCAGTCTGCGTTTCATTCTTTATTTAGTGTAAAATACACATTCACTTAAGACCCTTCAGTTTTGACATTTACAAAGCCGGATGAACCGCAACCGTACGTCGTAAAAGGTCCCTGGATTGTCCTTGTATTGATTGCAGAGAGAGATCATGTGTGTGTTTGTGTGTGTGTGAGGGGAAAATGTTAAGCTTTGTCGAGTTAAATCCCAAGCAGGGCCTTTAAATTGACTCATAATGCTGATATAAGGACACTTGCTGTTCTCTTCATGAATAAGAAAAACAATAAAGTGCAGAGAAATGTTCCAGAGTAAAAATATAGAACAGCATAAGCTAACTTTGCATGGATATGAATATTTGATCATTCATCTAAGCAAGCAAAAGCAGGCAATCTCTCTCATTTCAGCGAGGCAGACTGAACTTCCTAAAAAGAGGGATGGATAATTCATCACATTTAAGGAAAATACAGAGAAAGACTCAAAAATGGTGGGAGAAGGAAAAGCAGCAAAAAATAAAAAGGATATAGCAAGTAGTTTTTCAATATTAACCTGACACTAAAATTGTCAACGCTCTTATAGTGACTTGATGTAAAATGTTATTACAGCCAATCTCAATTAACACAACAGACTGTGAGCATTCACCTGCTTCAATAACAGAGTTTCTGCTGGGACCGTGTCGGCGCTGGGAATTATGGCTACATCGAGCGCTCCATCTTTCCTGTGACAGTTTTATGAAAGATTCATGACACTGGTAACACAGCGTAAGCTTCTCTTGCAGGGATTCGCTCCCGAGGCTCCAGAATGGGAAAGAGGCAGAATTTGTTCGACAACACAAGAGAAACAACAGCTACACTGACAGAAGCAGAAGCAACACATTTCACAGCACAATACATTTACAACTGGGAAATTGTTTCAGTGATTTAAATTTTAAGGCATTTAAGGTACATTTTATAAATAAATAAATACAGTATGTTTAAATTTTAAGTTCTTTTTAATGCAGTTACAGGTAACCATTTGTTGTGCTTTAATCCGTTTTAATCACTTCGACTTTTATAGTATACTCGACAGTTTCTGCACAAATTACACTCTTAAAGTCACAATGAAACTGAATTGTCTTTTCCGTATTGTGATGTATATACGAGTGAAACGGCTTCTGAAATAAGAAAAAAAATGTAGGGTGGGACTTGTTTTTGTCCATCGAGAACTGATTGGACCTTTGGAAGTTGGGCCAAGTTGCTAATTGCCATAATCTTTTCCCGGCCAGAAACAAGTCTCCGATAGCCTCGCCCTCACTGCACTCCTCGTGTCAGGAAGTAAAGAGATGTAGGCTGCATCTGAAATTACAAACAGCTTGTTTTATAGGTTACGCAACTTATCACAGATGAAAACCAACACAGTCTCACCCCATGGCGTCAATATTTGACGACACTTGACCATGCGTCAATATGTTGACGCGGAGGGTATACCTTTCGCGTCATTTTTTGACGAACTGGGGACTTCAATACTATTACGTACGCGAAATTAAACAGTTGTCACCTGGCGTTGGGGTTAGAGTTAGGTTTGGGTAGGGATGTCATTATGTAAATCTAACCCTAAACCGACGCGAAAATGGTAAGAAAATAGGAAAGAGAATGCAACGGACTTAATAGTATTGAAGTCCCCAGTTCGTCAAAACATATTGACGCATGGTCAAGTGTCGTCAAATATTGACGCCATGGGGTGAGACTGGGTTGTGAAAACATAAAATAGTAGGCTGAATTCACATGCAAAACCAAAAAGCATTTTTTTACAGTGTACTGTCTTAAAGTGACACTTTGTAGTTTTTCAACCTTCATAATATATTTTCAAGACTCTTGTGATGGTACATCGACTTAAAATAGGTTGAATTACATAGCCTGACATGGTCTGTATCGCTTTTACTCGTACTTTTAAACTTGGGGTTTCGGGTAGTAACCCGAGCACATTAAAAGAACTACAAAAATCTGCTTTACGGCATACGTCACTTCCTCCACTTCCTCAAATTCGGACGTGAGAGCCCAACTATTTATTTTCCTGATGTTTTTGTCATGGCCGAAGCAGCAACTAAGAAAACGAAAGCTAAGGTTTTGTTGGAGGAGACCAGAAAGAGCAAACGGGAGAGTGACAGAATAAAAGGAAGGATGAGGATCAATATTGGGCAACCATTTGCTCGCTTGCGTGAACTAAAGGAGGAGGAGGGGTTCCTGACCGATGCTGACTTGGCTGTCATGGTTTTGGACTAGTAAGTAATGTCACAAACCTACGACACAGCGACCTGGGTTCGATTCCTCTTTTTTTTATATATAAACTTTAACCAAGCAACCACCGTTACAACTGGTTTGTAAAAGTGAGCTATGTAATCTTTTGGCGTTTGAAAAAATAAAGCCCATGAAATTATATTCATATGACATGCTGGAAGGCACAGGCGGACTTTGTGTGTTTTATTTTTTCCTCTCTCTCTCTCTTTGACTTCTATCTTCTTTTATTTCTTAATGTTCGTTCTCTTGAAGGTGATTGTATATTTCATCTAACTTCTTGAATCAAAAACCTAAAGAGTTGTCTTCTTTTCCTTTGCGACAGTGCTGCGGCGCTTGTGGCCTCTAGGGGTGCTAGACATGAAAAATACATGTCTGGCGCCCCGTACTGGCCAAAATGTTCTGCTGTGTGCCTTTAAGTAGGTATTTTAATCAGTAAATGTAGAGTTTCGTTGCAAAACGAGATAAATCCATTTTTTAACATTTTTGTCAAAACATGTTTATTATTATGTTATCATGTTATTATTTTGTTTTATGGTGCTACTTAGCTGTATTTTTTAAGTTATGAAGGTTTAAATCAAAACAAACCAACTGCAGTCCAATTGAAATTAATTGGAATGCACAACCAAAAAACAAGATTTCTGAACAATTAAAAAAACGGAGTTATCTCGTTTTGCAACGAAACTCTTCAAGTACTTAATGAGCTTATAATAAGTACGTTCTATATAGACGGTTTCATCAGACACACACGTGTTGTCTAGGAGGAACTAAACTTCTGGTCTCTGTTTGTTTAATGGTCTGGCTAGTGGCTAAACTGAACTCAGGCGGAACAAATACATTTTTTGTATATTTTGAAATATTTAAAATTGTATTTAAAAATATGGGAATCCAGCCGGAAGTTGAAGGTCATCCGGGTACTTTTTGCCTGTTCTTTTATGAGAACTGTAGATTTGGACATATTTCTTTTGTCACATACTGTTTCTTGCCTGCTTTATGTTGTAGTAAAGTATGCTGTTTCAGATGCAGCTATACGGTAGTTTAAATAAGGGAGGAGGTTAACTTTTTTGATTAAAGATTATGAGTGCACATGAATAAAAAATAATAATGAAATGCACAGATAAGTCGTTTACAAAAAAATATTCCATAAAAAATTTAAGTTTTTAATTTCAATATCATAGTAACTTTAAAACTAAAGGTGGTATCTGTATATATAATACATTTTTTATATTAAATGTACCTTATGGAACCATTTAATGGTTCTTCTGTGGCACCTATTTTTAAGAGTGTATTTAAATATAGTTTATAGTAGTTTTGGAAAACATCACACATTGCTGTCACTGCTTGACATGTCATGTCACTTTCCATCATATACGTTCTATATAATGAAGCCTTAGTAATGAAAAGTTTGCGAGCAGTTTTCATCTGAGCCTGTCAATCACAGTGAAAGGGTATATAATCATCTGCTTACCTCAATGCTGTGTCAGTACTTCTGCCGTTCATCCACTCCCCAAATCCACTATTATTTCCAACCTCATCAAAACAGACCGGAATAAAGCCCACCTTCACAAACAGCAATGAAATATGCTTACATTGATCTCTTTTATGCACTACATTATGATATAAACTTGTTAAATGTGCAAAACTCTTAAGCCAGCATTATGCCACCACAAGATAAGTTTTTATGTTTATTTTATAACCAGAAAATACAGGAAATGTATATGCAGTATTAAAAACATAGTATAAATATAAGCTAAATGGTCATTTGGTGTGAGCTCACATTACACTTCAGCAATAGCAGGAACCTGCAGGATCTCTTAAAACTTAATAAAGTTAAATCCTAATTTCTAATTTTAATCAAATAAATTCAGGACTTCAGTCTCCTCAAAAAGCTCAAGATGTCTTTAGATTCACATTAAATACAATCTTTTACCTGAAGAAGACATTTTGTCCTGATTTTTTAATTTTGTGTACATATTTCCTGTTTTGTTCTGTTTGAATTTTAAAAAAAATGCCCCCCCCCAAAATGTATTATTATCAGGGTGCCATTTAAGGGGATGGTGGGGATTATCCCACCTCTGGTCTTTATACTTCTGCCTCTGGTGAATTCTTTTGTATTGAATTAAATGTATCCCCCCCCATGATTAATGATCATCAAACGGCAATATAAACAGCCTAAAATAAAGATAATTTAAGTAAAATTGCTGCCACGCAATAATGCAAACAACAGTTAAATCAGGAAAGGAGTATTACTGTCAGTGCCTCCTCCTGTGACAATAGGTGACAGCGTGTCTAGGTTGTTTCATGATCTTTTTTTAATCCATGCCCGGATTTTCCAAATGTTACCAACTATCACGAAAACAGACAAATAATAAATGAAAAGGATTCCAAGCAGCATATCATCATATTTTAGAGGACCATCACAAAACAAATTCAAGAAATATTACCATTCAGAATGAGAAAGCAGAAACTACAGTCATTAATCGAGGGGAACTCGCAGGATGATACATAAATGCAAAAAAGAGGTCAAAAGTCTGGCATCAAACAGACTATTTTCTTAGTCGGACGTCTTGTCTAAGATTTATTGTTATATTGAGAGTACATTGTGCATTGCATTTCTTTTTTATTAAATATTATGGTTATAAACGAGTGTTTTTGCATGTCTGGTGGAAAGCATAAAGAAGAAATAAAACAAATGTGGTGGTGGCCTAAGACTTTTGCACAGTACTGTACAACCTATTATGTGGCACAGCACCCATTATAATTTATGAAAAGTTATTTCCACTCCCAAACACTTTTTAAACCATTTCTCCACCCCTGACACGAAGAATTCACTTCCAAATGACTTGGCACCAAAAGTTAAGTGCAGCCGAGCGTGCAGAGACACATTCAAAGTTTAAAGGAAATCTTTCGAGACACCTTGTTGTTGTTGTTGTTATGCAAATATGCACCATGCTAGTAAATAAAACAGATTGAAGAAAAGCAAAAAACAGCAGCGTGTGCGTATGTCTGCATGCCCATGCTGATGTCCGTAGGCAAGACTCTAGGCAACGTGCCCCGCTTGGCTCAGCGTTGGAGAGGTTTGCGGAGACGGCGCCCCATAAGACCTCACTTTCTCAAATCTTAAAATTCCTTTCTTTGTTTTTGATTCAGTCACACCATCGCCGTTGTACCTGGGAGAGCAGCCACAATCTTACAGTCTTTGTATCTCATCTGTCAAAAGTATGGCTGTCTTATGTTGAGGTTTGAGGACAAGCTGAATCGTGATTTGACAACACAAACTATTGTTATGTTTATTTGTTTACTTGTGAAAGGAGAGCGTTAGCATATTCGCATTTTGCGGGAAAAACTTAAATTGATTTAACTTTTTTCTTTAAGTTTCTTTTTGCAACCTGTGCCAACCAGTAAATCAGATCTGAATTATTCGGTGTATTTCAGCAAAGCATACACTTCAAGAAATAAAGGTTTTAATGGGGTGTACCATTTTGAAAAGTACACCTAAAGGGTGCATATTAGCACCACTTCAAATGGTAACATCCCAGCGGTACCCTTTTTGTACTTGATTTTTTCATGCATGTCTCATAAACTGCATATCTGTATTTCCATTTCAATAACACTTTATGATAATATTACAAAGTGTTACCATCATTTCTATTGTTTCACAAGAGCCGCTTAAAGTTCTTTGACCAGCCCAAGTCAGCCGAACCTGAAACTAATGCTATAGTAGAGCGAGATATGAATGCATTTTAATCTCAGGCTTGTAAGAGGAAATGTGATGGTTAATTGTATATTTCAAAAGCTTTAATTGCTTTAATTCCCTGTAATTAATCAGTAATTGCAGCAAGAGAGCTTTTCACAGTGTTGCTCGAGATGCACAGACCTTTCCGATATGAAAAACATGAATATAGATGAGAGAGAGCGAGAGCAAGAGCGACCGAGGGAGAGGCAGACTATAAGAGCTATATGACTATTCTATATTTAGGAGTCTTTAAAAACAAAACTCGAAACTCTCGCCAACTAAACCAATGTACCATATTTATCATTTTTGTGATCATTTATCATATTTATCGTCCCAAACTGCACCGGCCATGCTGGGTTTCTTGCATTGTTGCTAAACTGTTGATCTCCCCAAATTTTCTTCATCTTCTCCTTGAGACATTCAGCATAGAGAACACCTGGAAGCACGGTCCCTGTCCGCCCTGCCGCGTTGAACACCCACAGCTCGTACCTACAGCCACCCGCTGGGTACCACGGTATAATTTGAGGCTCTATCACAGTGGCAGATGTTGAGTAATTACTTATCTATAACTGGCAGCAGTACAGCCCATCTGCCCAGAGGAGACACCTGGAAAACGCGACAGTCTCGAAAAGTCTTGCGGTGAGAACTTGTTGCTGTGATAAGTGTTGGGTTTCCTCATACTGCCGGCTGTGCCGAGCTTCATTTTACAGAGTTGAGGTCAGAAAGGTAATTCAGTTAAATAAACATGAACATGTAATGATTGGCCAACACAATTCGAGAGCACCGACATTGTTCTTATACTAATGTGGTGGTAACAAACCTCAGAAATTGATAAATAGATGCATGTATGTTTGAGACGTTAACTCAGCTTATGTTAATGTAACCTCTTATGACAAAACTATTTTCAGTGAGATGCAGCGTGTTATTAAACTATGCAGTTGAACTGCTCTGACATGAAAATAAGTACCAACAAGTATTTCTTATTCAAATCTATCGGCATCAGCATTATGCAACGCTTCAGTGCATAATCCGAGACCTTGAAGAGTTTAAGATGGAAATAATGTACATACTATTAATTTATAGCTATGTTGGTAAAAGTATATACAGTAGTTTTTATCTGAAACAATCTATCTATCTATCTATCTATCTATCTATATATATATATATATATATATATATATATATATATATATATATATATATATATATATATATATATATATATATATATATATATATATATATATTCTAAATAACATCATCCTACATAATGAAAAGCACATTCTGTGAAAATATAATTTTGATATCTTTAATATTGACTGAGTGAGATCATGTCAAAGATTGAAACCAGTGATTAAAAATCAAACTTTGATGCTCCTGATCTCATTATTAGATTTTAAGACTTTTAGCCCGGAAGTCACATATTTTGCCTTAATGCTTTGTGTGCTTGCATAATCACATAAATATTCCATAACAAATGCAACATTGTTTTTGGAAGAAAATTTGAGATGTTGGAGGGCTGTGAATGGTGGCCAAAGGGTTGACGTACTGTACAGCTGGTATTCATAAGCTTTGTCCCAAATCGAAGGCTGTGACCTTCGGTGGATGGCAACTCCTAAAATGAAGCCTAAAAATACGACCTTATTATAAAACGTATAAACAAATGGATCCTTCACAGCTAGGCCATCCTGAGATTCATTGCACGCCTGTAACAGCTGAATATAACGGTTGGATATTTTAAAATAAACATTTATTAAATAACACTGTGTATTTAGCAGAATAATGTTTTTAGCAGTTAATGTTCTATAAGTTATGTTTTGTAGGCTATTAAAGAGCACACATTGTTCAATTCACATGTTACATGTTAACCATATGCAAAAGGTACAAACCCCAAAGTGAAGGACGACGAGAGTTATCCTTTCCAACGTAAATCTCTTTTCTTGGACTACAACAAACACACAGATTATAGGCAACAGTTTACTTCCTGGGATTGGTGATGTGGACAAGACCGACATTATCATAATTCCTCCCGCTTCGGACTCACAGCCTGTAAGTTAACTTCTGTTAGCGTTGCATTGTGAGTTAATCTTTCAAGAAGCGTCACATTTCCAGCTGATGTCAGAGGTATTCAGGCCAATCACAACTTACAGATTAGCTGGCCAATCAGGGACACAGAGCTTTTCAAATCCGTGCGTTTCAGGAACAGAGGGAAATCTGGAGCTACAAAAATGTACCGTATGTGGGAAATAATGTGTTTTTTAAGCCTTCAAATTGGGACATAGCTATAGTGGTTGTTAGTGTGTTGCCATGTGGTTGCTAGGGCATTGCTAGGTGAGTTCTTTGGGTCCTTGCAAATGGTCAAATGAGAAATGCAAATTAGCTATGGCCAGGTGGATGTAACAAGCTCGCTGATTGGCTCTGATTGTACATCATGTGCAGATTTATAGATCTCGGATGAGGACCCAAAGAGTCATGGAAAAGCTAAATAGAGAAGCTAAATCGAAAAGCAAATCGAATAGCGAAAAGAATAAGGAGAACTATCGGGAAATGAAAACAGAAATGTTAAACGGAAATGCCCTTTTAAATGCCTAATTTAAACCAGTATTTGTAGTTCAATTTATAAATCCAGTTATTTATTTCTCTTTTTAAATCGCTTTTTAAAATACATTTTGAAATTTCATTATTTAATTAAGAATTTATAAATGCAATTTAAAATGATGAACTTATTGAGTCTTTTATGTTGTTTTTGTAAATTGTTATATTAATTTGAACTATTTATTAATGGATTAATATTTCATTTCTACATTATTTTTATAATCTCACTTTTTATTGCCTAACAAAATGTTACATATGATTTTTTGTAACTTTGTCTATTTATTTATAGATTAATTAATGAATTTTTAAACAAATGTATTAATTGCTATTTTTATTGTCCAGGTAGTTATTAAATATTGAAGTTCTTTATTACATTTTGCATGACTCTTGTGGTCCTCCATACAATTTAAAGGCTGCAACCTTCTAAGGACGTATTTTAAGACCGATTGCGTCACAGCAGCCCGACTTGAGACTAGTAAGGCCATCCCAATTGAAAAGATGCTTAAAATTAAGCCTCAAAATGCGTCCTTATTTCTCCACAATAGAACGAATGTATCCTTAACAGCCGAGGCAATCCCAAGATTCATTGTACACCTGTAACGGCTGAATATAACAGCTGGATATTCTAAAATAAACAATGTTGAATAGTTTAATCTATATCAACTTGGAATATTTTCTAAAATAAATTAATATTTTTAAATTAATAGACCGTCTCATTTCAGTTCTCTTCGCGAACTTCTGAGGCTTCCGAGTGCTCACCTTTTAAGATCGCATGCTTATAGGTCACAGCCCTTGAATTGGGACACAGCTAATAAGTTTAAGTAACTTGTAAAGATAACATAATTACAAAACGAGCAAATTATTGCCTGCACATTTATTTAGATTTCAGAATGAGCACGTTTGTCATTAATACTAAATATGCTGTGGTCCGTCCGCTGATCTGATACTGTAATGAAGATGAATGTATAGTAACTTACTGTTTAAAAAGCAAAATGTACAACTTTCAGTAACTACTTACATGCTTAGGACGTTTGCGTTGTAATAATGTACAGGGCGACTTCAGATATAAAAACGGAGACTAGTGAAGGGAATGTTTTATCATTAAAATCTGACAACGTCCATTGATTTAATAGAATGTTTGGGCATACCAATATTTAGTGGAAACCATGAGAAATTTCTTTAATGGCTTTATTGTTTTTTTTCAGCAGGGTGGCGACGCGGTGGCTTCACAATTTGTGGCGTCATGAGCAATCCAGTATTTACATAGATCTGTGGTCACAACACGGAAGTCGACTGTTACTTCCTGTTCACCTGGACTTAACTTCCAACTGGACCTTAAACTTTTTATAGCCTACAATATGTTTATACAGAACCCACACATGCTCATATGTATTACTGTTTACGTATTAATATTTGCCTTATAAAATGGTTTGATGACCTCTGAGCTCCAGTTGGTCCATTAACTGCATCATCTAAGATGTTGTGTGTATGTGTGTGGTTATCTGTGTGCGGGCTCGAGTTTCCATGGGGATCCCCATCCCATTACTGTACTAACAGGAGAATCCCTCCTACACTTACCCTCCCCAACTTTCATCTAATCCAGACACTTTCCTCAGTGTACCTCTATGTTCATCCTATAATACTGTATGTTCTTCTCTCATTAATTCTCTATTAACACCCTCCACCATCCATCCAACCACCCACAGTCTTTTACTTTAGAAGAGACTTTCAAGAATACTCATATTTGCTCTTCTCGGTGATCGTGTGAGATTAATTTCATCACATATTCAGCCTCGGATGAAAAGACACTTTCTTTGTGTTGATTTTCTTTTTACGGCTGTCTGTGGAGTGTTAAAAACGACCCTCTCGTGTCTGTATGTCTGTCCTTTGTCTCCCCATGGCAGAAAAAGTCGAGCAGATTTATATCATGCCGTCACACGTGTGAAAAGCCCTTCTCAAAGGAACGATCTTCCTCGGAATGATCAAATCTGATGTGATGAATTATTAAGCTTATAAAAACAGCCCGTAAATCTGTTGTAATGAGATCAAGAGCGCAAGCACCCGTAATCGTACCTCAAGAACACAAAATCGTAATCCGCAACACATTGAGGTCATGTTTTTTGTATGTGTCAAGAAGAAGATCTCTCTTGAATGCGACTCGTGCGCTTTGCATGTTCTTATGCACGTGTGCATTGTTTGTTTGCTCTCTTCTAATGCTTGCACACACCTCAGGCGAATCAATACAAGGCACAGCGACTCCTAGACAGAGAAAAGCTTTAGGGATAATTACGGATTAAGCCTTTATGAGCCGCTTTTAATATCAAACTTTTTTTCCCTATGCCCTACTTAGCGAAAGGCTACCAGTAATCGAAGTTAGTCATCCAGAGAGCCATTACCAATTCACAGGGGTTGGTGAGAATCGAATTATACCAATTGAATTGATTCGGCAACTGCAAAGAAGCAGTTTGACAACAAAACGACAACAAGGTTGTATTTACATGCGAAGTAGGCATCCAGTGACTCTTTATCGGTAAAGCAATCGCTGCGATCTCGGCATTATTACAGGAAACGGCCCTGGCGGCTCGGCTCGCGTAGTTGGTGAGATGAAGTGGGTATGAAAATCAAGCTTTGTTTTATCCCTCAGCAGCATGAAATGAGCTGCTATTTATACCGCGGCTCAATTGTGAGACAGGTTGGAAAAGGTCAGATGTGGCAATTATGCAGGTGTGGTTTGAATAGAAGTGTGAGGCCGGTGATTGGAAGCCCTCGCGCAGTCGGGGAGGTTGAACGCGGAATTTGCAGGAACGGCGAGCGGACGGGAAAATGGCAAACATCTTGAGCGTGATGATGGCTTATATTTTTACACTGGTAGGAGGAGATGTGGAAGTGTTTCATGATTAGGGAACGGGACTGTATTGTTATGCAGAGAGCGGGGGCACAATGGTATCGATTAGCGCAGAGTAAACTGAGCTCAGAGACAAATCACAGACACTCCACATACTCTCAAATTACCTAACATCACACACACATATACTCATGCTGCTTAAAGCAGGTGATAATGAACGGTAGCTGCCCGTATATGTGCCAACACACACACACACACACACACACGCACATTAGGTTTTGCATGTATATTCTTTATGTAGCCTTCAAAACAAGTACTTTTTGAATTATTTGAATGCTGATTTACACATCAGTAAAATCATGAAAGTCCCCACTTCACATTGGCTCTCTTAGCAGCACGAAAAACAAAATTTAAATACATTATACACAGAAAGTGAATAATACGGCAATACCACAATGTGAGTTTACATCACATAACATAGTGTACATGCGACTGTTTGAGGCCTGCAGTTCACAGCAAGCTCACTGACTATCCATCAGCATAATGGACCCATTAAAATCAATGAAGCTGTCTGCACGGCGAAACATTTTGGCGCAACAGGTGCAATCCTTAATATAATGCTGTAATTGACACTTTTCACTGTTTTATGAATAATTTAGCAGGTATACTTAGGGTATCTTTGTGTAAAAAATGTTAAACCGTGCCTTATTCACAAGACTATTCAAAGTAAAAAAAAATCTTTAGCTATTTCAGTCATGTAAGACTGAATACTACCGTGGCCTGGAAAGGCAAAAATAAATTACCATGGTAAATTACTTATTTACAATATTAAAAACAAATTTACAAGTTTTTTTAAAACAAATTTACACGTTTTTTTTAACACATTTACAAGTTTTTTAAAAAATGTACAATGAGTGAATAAATTTACAAGTTTTTAACAAATTTACAAGTGTTTAAACAAATTTACAATGAGTGAACAATATTACAAGTTTTAAAACAAATGTATGTTTATTACGGAAAGGGTAGGTACAATACACTGACATCACGCATCCGAACCTCCGGTGGGAAGAAACCCGGAAGTATCGCCATGAATCTCATGAGAGTTGCGATGTTGTGTATTAGGCTGTACATCATATTAACGGAAAGAGAATGATAATATATAAACTTTCATCGATTCCCGAGTGACTCAAAGGGATATTGGACCTTATTTTCAGGTAAGTGAAACAGTTTTAGTTAGCCAACGCTAGCTTTCCAAGTTGCACATGTTTTGGATAGCAATTTGTTACAAAAATTTGTAAATTTGTTCACTGATTGTAAATTTGTTAAAAAACTTTTATATTTGTTCACTCATTGTAAATTTGTTAAAAATCTTGTACATTTGTTCACTCATTGTAAATTTGTTAAAAATCTTGTAAATTTGTTCACTCAATGTAAATTTCTTAAAAACTTGTAAATTTGTTCACTCATTGTAAATTTTTGAAAAACTTGTAAATTTGTTCACTCATTGTAAATTTGTTAAAAATCTTGTAACTTTGTTCACTCATTGTAAATTTGTTAAAAAATTTGTACATTTGTTCACTCATTGTAAATTTGTTAAAAAACTTGTAAATTTGTTCACTCATTGTATATTTGTTAAAAAACTTGTAAATTTGTTCACTCATTGTAAATTTGTTAAAAAACTTGTACATTTGTTAAAAACTTGTAAATGTGTTAAAAAACTTGTACATTTGTTTTTAATCTTGTAAATAAGTAATTTACCATTGTAATTTATTTTTGCACCTCGAGGCCATCGTAGAATACCTATCTACTTGAAGACAGATATCTCTAAAATCATATGCGTTCTCATGACGCGTGTATAAATAGCACCGTGTGAAAAGTAGTTCAATACATGCCAATTCCAATTTTGTGTGTATATGATACGCCAGTCCTTCCCATTTCCTTAATACGCCACGGATCTTATTCATAAAGTGTGCGTACGCACAAAACGGGGCTCGAAACGTGCGTACGGCAGTTCCTACACAAAGGTTGCGATCTATAAAAAAACTGAATGGGAGAATGGGCTTGCAGGGTGGGATCTAAGGATGATTCATGTACGCACACTTGCATGTGATCTGTGATTTTTATAAAGGGAACATTGCTTTGTTTTATAAGTCTTATTATTTTTTGGGGTATGCCATTTTTGGCATTTGTGCGTACGTAGACTTTTAGTAAGGATCCTACGCACAGTTTTATAAATGAGGCCCCAGGTCTTTTCATGTCGTTTTATGCATTGGTTTCTCTTTTTTTCTAGTTTTAAACCATTGTCACTTTGGTTTGGGGTTAGATTTGGGTTAAGATGTCATTTAATATGTAGGTTTCTCTATGTTTTGTCTATTTTAGTTTGAAATTAGGGTTAAAATTGGGGTTTGGGTTAGGAAGTCATTTGAACCCATACGGCAAAAAAAATATGTTAAAAATCCCCCCAAAATATATTTGCTGAAATATATTTTGGAATATGTTTAAAATATATATATTTTTCACCACTATATTTTTTGGTCTTTTTTGTATATTTTGAAGTACATTTTAAAAATAAATATTTTTTAAGCAAGGAAATATATTTACGGCGCATTGGAAGAAAAACTTTGTTTATGTTACAAATCTGCAAATTGGTTCTTTTAAATCGAAGGCCAGAGCGACCATATTGAGCATTGCATTGTCCAAATACTGTATAGCAGTGCTTAATCTTGTTATATCCAATATCTTTGGTTTAATCAGATTGACTGTGCAAGTCATAACAGCTTAAGTTGAAATTACTTGAGTTGATTTGACAAGTTGTTGTTAATAAGTGTAGTCAAATTTTTTAAAAAGTAAGAGATAAAATGGCTTGTAGAGTTGACGTCAGGAAAGAAATTACAGTGCACAATTTGTCCGGCACGACTGGTTTCCAACATCAGAGACTTTATCCAAGCGTCACTCCCCATCCCGTTTCTTTGTCCTACACTTCTGTCTCACTAAGCATCGCTTGTCATCTGACCATCTGAGACAGCGATTCACTTCATTGTTCACAAATTACCATTCTTCCTCCTTAGCATGTCGTGAATATGCTATACTATATATAAACTCGCTCGCAAGGGGTTCAAGGCAAAATAACTACTTTCGGTGAAGCTGAATGGCAGTACTGGGGCTTGTCATCTGCTGTAATAATTCTGATTGTCGGAGTGTGGCACTCATCCACCCATTGTATAGTGGAGTCTGACACTCATAATCACATAGTTTCCAGCTAGTATAAAGGAATGACAGGCCGGTGATGTCATTGTTACCGAGGCAACACTTATTTGATGAATCCTTAATAAGTCCTGGAAAATGTTAATTAGTCACGGTCATGAACTTGACATGAGACTTTAAGGGCTGATGACTGATTTACCATTATCATAAAGCACAACTTGATCCTGTTGTGTGGTTGATGTTGTACAGTTATCTGACGTTAACTTTCAAAGAGTTACGGTACACTTATTACAGATACGTCTTCTGAAATAACCTGGGGTTAATTGCTTCGCCCAAGGGCACAGCTAAGGTCTCGGATTGACTCTTGGAGATTTGAACCTACAACCTTTTAGTTATCAGTTCTGAACAGAGCTACCATCCATAAATGTTTCCTAGGTATGCAAAGGTCATAAGTGTTGACATTATGGTGGCTATTTTATAAGGTATTGGAAAGTGTTTTCACATTAAAATATGACATGTTTCACCTTTAAAAGAATAGTTCACCCAAACATGAAAATTCTCTCAACTTGGTGCCATCACACCTTTCTTACTTTATATGTGACAGCATATTTTTTAAATCTTCATTTGTGTTTAAGTGAAAAAAGTCATATTCATCAGGGATGGCATGCAGATTTTTCATTTTTGGGTGAACTGTCTCTTTAAGACTGTGGGTAATGAGTGTGATGATGGTGGAGGTTTATGAATCTCAGGTGTTGAAGAGCAATTACTGCAATTAAAAGAGAAGTTATTGTGCTGCATAAACACTTTTATACTTGCATCCGGACCGGGCCTCCCCGAATGACTCACATGCACAAATGCTGAGACAGAGGGAAACGTCGAGGTTGATCCAGAAAACTGCCAGTTGTCATCACAAGAGATTCCCAGACTACTAAACATAGCACGGATGGTCAAAGAAAGTGTGTGATAGACGAAAACAATGTATTAAGAACATACAGAGATATCTATGATGACTGGTCTTTACTTTACTTTAACAGCCTTGATGGGACACAAACCAACAAATGTGACCATGAACCATAAAACCAGTCATTGAAATGGAGATTTATACATAATCTGAAAGCTGAATAAATAAGCTTTCCATTGATTTATGGTTTGAAAATCTGGATTCTGATATATACTTGTTCTACTTCTGACTGGGTTTGTTGTCCAAGGTCACAAATGGACTGCATTTATATAGCGCTTTTAACAGACCTATGGCCATCCAAAGCACTTTACAATGTGCCTCACATTCCCCCCATTCACTCACACATTCATACACTGACGGCGGTGTCAGCCATGCAAGGCGCCATACAGCTCGTCGGGAGCAGCTGATGTTAGGTGTCTTGCTCAAGGACACCTCCACACTTGGTCAGGAGGAGCCGGGGATTGAACCACCAACCTTCCGGTTTGTAATCAACCCACATGAACCACTGAGCCACTGCCGCCCCATGTTTCTTCTGCATTCAAGGTATACAGTATACAGTACAGCAGTGGCCAAAGTGATGTCCTTGGTGATGTTGGGAAGGTGGGGAATTTTTGCAATATTTGCTTTGAATGCCTCCTTGGGTTAGATTAAACCATCAAGATATGAAATGTATGATACAAATTGAAGAAAACATAAAATGTTTGAGGTATTTATTGGACAAAATAATTTGATAAAAAGGCAAAGGGAATATGATTTAATTTGTCTATATAAAAAAATGCATAGAAAAACTAAAATGTCATCTTTGGTGGTGATATTTTGTAGTCATTGTCTTGGGCTATGTCTTTATAAACTTTTCACCTTTGTGTTTTTTTTTTGCCAAACCTCTCTAAATTCTTCTCAAACCTGAGCTTCAATTTATAATACAAATGCACCAAGAAAACATACACATCACATAGTTGGACATCACTTTTGGCCACTATGCATGTTTATCTTCTTGTGTTTTTCAAAGGAATCTAACGCATGCTCTCGTGTTGCTAATGCTGCTTCTGAATGTGCTGAGAAAGACCTCAACCAAAATTTCTCTTCATTTGAAGAGTTTGGTTGCAAAACGCGATAAACGACATTTTTAGCAAATTTGTTACCACCAAAATCAGTATTGTATTTGGTCGGTATTAAAAGGTAATTTCTTAATTTTACGCAAAATCCAATATCCGCTGTTATTCTGTCATATTTTCTCCCTTTTTTCCCCAAAATGCGATAAACGCCAGTCCTTCTTTTCTGCAGAATGCCATAAATCCGCTTAACAAATCACAGCGCACAATTCCACGCACTGTATACAACAATGGCGCCGCTCTGAATACACAAAATCCTAGTTTTCCTCATCTACTTTGCACTTCGTGATCAACAAACAAAACTTGGATTTATTGCATTTTGTGGAAAAAAAATAAATTTTTATAATAAATCTTTGAAAATCAAATTATGGATTTAAAAGATGCTATGTGAAAGTTTGTAACAGAAAATAGTGGTTTTCATCTTGTCACTTTCTTGGTATAGAAAACACATTTTTACCAAAATGGATTTATTGAGTTTTGGAACCAAACTCTTCATTTATTTTCCCTTACTGTATGTCTTTCCAATATGATTTCATATGATTTTCTTTTTGTAACATAAAAGAGTCATTAGTCCCTTTCACACACACAGTCTTTACTGGTAATTTACTGGTAAATTGCAGTTAACATGTCATGTGTGAACAGAGCCTTCCCGGTAAATCAGTGCTCCCAATTTACCAGTAAGACAGGTTTTAATATTACCAGTAATTTACCGGTAAGCGCTATGTGTGAACGAAAAATATAGGATTACCGGCATTTAGAACTGACGATGTCAGACCGCGCTGACAGCTCGGGCCAATCAAAAAGTTTTTTATACAGGTGACGCGTTTACCCCCAAACTGTTTACCGACATTTCCACAGACATGCTACTTAAAATTCGAGCACACCTGAAGTTAACATCCACATTTCTTCACCAAAGTTGTTTAAAACAGCTTACCATCTATTTTCCATATTGCCGACGTCCTTAGCACACCATCTGTGAAGCCTAATGTCCAAACGCAGGTTCCGTTTGACGCCGCCTAACGCAATTTGTTTTGTCACGAGCAACTTCGCGACCGTTTGCCACAGATGTGAAAACAACAAAATACGGACTGTGGATATTAAGTCATAACCCGCCATTGTTTACAAATACGACACGGACGGAGCTCGCCGGCCGCGCACCACAGGTAACTTCTGCTTTCTCTCCGAGTTTACCGGTATTTTGATACTGATGTGTGAATGATGTCTTACTGGTAAAAAGACGGAACGTCACTGCATGTGTGAACAGCACATTTTTGAATTTACTGGTAAATTCATTCTGGTAAATTTATGGTAATTTACCAGAACTACTGTGTGAAAGAGGCTAGTGTCTTGAAGTGATTGGAGATGGGGCTGTTAATCTCCATAAATGACAGAGACAGACAATACAGAGACATCGTGCTGGGTTTGACACCAAATTGGTTATTACATTATCATCAAACCTGGTGTATGTTGCATTAACAATGCAAATGTCAGGGGTTTGATTCCCAATAAACACACATAATAAAGAAATGTGTAAATTGAATACACTGTCATTAATTTCAAGTCATTTTTCAAAAAAGTGTGTGAAAAATGCATAACTGTAGATGTGTATTTACATTATGTGTGGAGGGGACGACAACCAACAAATTATGTTTGAGAGCTTTTAAGCATACTGTATCAAAATTAAAAAAATTTATCCTTGCATCTCATGGTTTCAGAAGAAATGTAATGTGCAAGTTGTATGGACTACTTTAATGTGGCTTGTTTTTCTCTTTTGGATAGCCCCAGCCCCCATTAACTCTCATTGTAAGAAAAAATAACAGCGTCGGTACTGCAAGTCAGTTTTTGGGTTCACAATCTCATAAAGGAGAGCTAATGCCTATTTCTTATAGCTATGGTATAAATACAGGCTGAGACACCAAAATGGACAAAGATGTGATTCATTCACATTCATTTAAACATTCCCAGTAAATGCTGGCCAAGCATTTGATGTTTTATTAACAGAAGTTAGTTCCCTTTCCCATGCATAAAGCTTATTAAGAACATAACACCTCTCTTTAGTACATATATGTCCTCTTCTCTGCCCTGTATGAAGCTGCTGAGGTAAGAAGATCAGGTTTTCCACTTAGTGGAGCAGAAGGGCTCCCACATCTCTTCCCACAGTCCTCTCAGCGCCGCACGTCTATGTGAATGTACCTCAGTGCACCTTTAAAGACGCAGGAGCTAAAAGCACAATTTATAAACAGGTGTTTTATATGTGCATGTGTCAACAGTTAGCAGCGGTGCACATCTGCCTATGTTAACAAGTGGTCAGCCGAAGAAATAATAAATAAATACTAATGTTATTTCCAACCAATTTATGACATTTTCATGTTGTGAAGCAGCGGGGGACTGCAAGATAAAACGAAAATGGCCTTCATTATTTCAACTAGACCGATTTGGCCTTGATTTTCAGTGCTTGGTGTTGGGTTCTCCGTTAGGGCCTTTGTGCGAATGTTATTTATTTCACACTGAGTTCGGATGGAATAGTTATACGTTTGCTAGAGGCTACGCGCTATTAGCATAATTTCCCTTGAAATGGTTATGAAATTGCCGCAGAACTGACAAATTGTGCGAAGCCCGGCCGAGCCTTCGTGTTGTCGGTGATGAAAGAAAAAGAAAATACGTGTGTGCAACTAAAGGGTGGTAATAAAATGAAAATGGTGATTTTTGGAGCCGTTAATGACAGCATCGCGCAGCCAAGTTGCCGCATGCACCTAATTCCTTCACAGGACGCGATGGTTTGCTCAGTCGCTCTGCTCATTATGAAATACCTCCTGGTGCTTCAAACTCAGCTTAACACACACACACGTACAGCATAACTGCTCAGATACTCTCTGTTTAACACAATACACTGTTAGATCCTTTCAGTTTTCATTTTTTTCTATGTATTTTACTTACAGCAAAAGGTCGGTATACATTAAAACTTAGAGTATTGTGATCAAGAACCATCTGCTTGGACAGAAAAGGACTGTGTGTAGCAATTAATCAATCACAGTTTGTTTTGTTTTAAAGTCCCACATTAGTCAATTATTTTATCCCTTAAAATTTAAGTCTCAAAACAGCATGAATATTTTTTTCCTGTGATAATTTATTCAAGCCTTGAAATTAGTTAAGTGTACCTCTTGCTTTATTTAGTTGACACGAAATTATGAATATAAAAATTAGTCCCGCCTCTACTCAAATCACGCCAGCTCAGACCATAGATACTGTATATATGTGCAAAGATGCTACATTCGGCAGTTCTAGACACTCTAGCTGCTGAGGCCGATTTTATAATGCATATGTGAGATCTCGTCACTACAGCTGAAGCTGCGATCATTTCAGTGCCGATTTTATGCAGATTACATACATATCTATCAGTCGTACATACATATACTAATCCACTCGTTTAACTGTGTTGATGAGATTACAGGTTACAGGTAGTATTGAGACTGTCTTTGGAAAACTAAAATGTTATGGCAAAAATACTTTGCAATGGTGTTGAATAATAAATTTTTACATGGTTTGTCTAAAAGCATTGTTTAAAACACCACACAGACATAAACAACAATAGAAACTTGATTTTCACCACATGGGGACTTCAAGGTGCTGTTTAAATGGGTAGATGTAAGTAAAAGTACGGCTGTTTTTACCATTTTCCAGCGTAAAGTGTGTATCAAGTATGCACTGTATATACAGTGGGTACGGAAAGTGATCAGACCCCTTTAAATTTGTCACTCTTAGTTTCATTTTGGCATCTGTACACTGGCTACCAGTCAAATATTGCATTCAATTCAAAATACTATTAATCACCTACAAAGCATTAAATAGCCTAGCACCTTCATATCTTAGAGAATTAATATCAGAATACAATCCACCACGTACATTGCGGCCGCAAAATTCTGGTCTTAATTATCCCTAGAAAAGTGTCTAAAGGTGGTAGATCCTTTTCCTTCTTAGCCCCTAAGTTCTGGAATGATTTGCCAACTGATGTCCGTGAATCAGACACAGTCGATCACTTTAAATCTATTCTTTAACAAAGCATTCACATAATTTGTCTAGTAAATTATACTTATCTCGCAATAGTTAGCTTGTACGGAACAAAGCATTCACATAACTCGTCTGGGTAATATACTGTTGCCCCAATAGCTAGTCTGTCTGGAACTGAGCATATATTAAAACACAACACTGTGTGACACTTGCATTACATGCGAATGGCCCCTATGCTAATAGGATTTTGTTTCTCTCTCCCTGTCTCGTCCTCGGGTCTTGAGACAAACTGCCGAGGAGGTCAACACACCACTGATCTACTAGCCGTCCTTCAACGTGATGCTCAGCCGATGCCGACCACCGACGGAACCCGTTAAATCTCTTTATCCGTTTACATACTTTTTACATACCATATAAATATATATGTAAAAATAAAATATACATATATCTCCCAAGGGTTTTTTTCCTCCTAGGACATTTTGTTCCTCCCTGAGGTTTTTCTCCTAGGGGGGCTTTTTCAACCCCGGGGAGTCAGCCAACATTGGCTTAACTAAGCACCCTCTTGTATACGATACATTATTAATCGCTGGCTTGTAAAGTTTATTCATAGTCGTTGTATTTTGCTACGTATATTGTCCGTCGATTTTTCTGTGTTTCCCCTGCTTCTTTTTAATGCAAAGCTGCTTTGAAACAATTTCCAATTGGGAAAAGCGCTATATAAATAAAATTGAATTGAATTGAACTCAGCTCCTAATTTTGACAGAAAAAACAGACATGTAGAAATTTTTGCTAATTTATTAAAAAAAGAAAAACTGAAATATCACGTAGTCATAAGTCTTCAGACCCTTTGCTGTGACACTCATATTTAACTGTATATATATAAGGTGCTAAAGAATGCATTGAAATATTATGTAAAATTGTTCTTTAATATCTACATAGAAGTTATGTGACCTTATTTGCTTTTAAGTGCACAAATTACTGCTTTATAATGATAATGTCCATTTAAAACCATAGGATTTTTTTCCTTAGAATAAAATGAGCCGTTATAACTTTATTTGGAAGGGTCATGAAAAATAATCTTTGAGCTCTGCTTTGAAGGCTCAAAAGGCTTATGTCAGTAGCTCACATTAGTAAAATGTATCGTCAATAGTAGAACTTCAGCCTAAACACTAGCATATAACATTAACTTGCATATAGCGCTAACTCAGCAGTCACAACTTTGTTTATAGCATTGTAACAACATTATAATTAATGTAATGTAATTTAATGTTGTGGCATACATCTCGGCTGTAATGTCACAGTCTGTGTTATGTTAAGATTGTCCTGTTTTCCAGCAATCTATTCCATGCACAAGGTTTACAAAAGTAAGGAAACAATCGTGTTTGAGGCTCATGATATGTCATTACCATGTACAGAACTCATATTATTTATCTATGCCCAGGTAAATACAGTTTTACATTCTATGGCACCTTTAATACACATACTGTATATCCCACTAAACATTAGATGTCTAATGGACATGCAGATCATGTCTACATTGTGTCCATCGGTCCAAGACCATTTCTGGACGTCTACACGATGTGCAAACTAGGTCTGCCATTTGGACATCTAACAATGACTCCAGTTAGATGTCAATATGCAGTTCAACATTTGAACACCTGATTAGATAACTTTTTTTGACGTTTAAGACATATGCAGAAAATTGATATTAAAGGCGCTCTAAGCGAATCTGTGTGACGTCACTTTTTGTTGATGTTTGAACTGTTTTCAAAGAAACGGAGCGTAGCTAACTCCTCACCCTCCCTTCTGTGCTTACATGAACGCGCCAAGCCCCCACCCCCAAATCCTTCTTGTCGTTTATTGGCTGGAACACTTTGTTATTGTTTCTGGTGGTAGGTTTGGCCACTTTGTTTTTATTGCAGTTTGTGGAGCCTAGGCTGTCTACAGAGATCGCGTTTTTTTTACAGTTTGATCAGCAGTCAGGTAGCAAGCAGATAGTGAGGAGATGTTTGCTGTATGTAACAAAAAATGTTTATGGTCTAAAACGCATGAATTCGATTAGAGCACCTTTAAATGCTGTAATGGAGATGTCGGTCACATGACAACTATAGTGACTACAATTAGCCCCATACACAGGTCCAATGAACGTCAATACTGGACGTTCAATAGACGTTGGAAAAAAGACGTCATCTGGTGTCACAGTCTACACCTTCAGGGGACCAAAATTGAGACATGTTTCGACGACACATTGCTCAGTGAGATATTATTATTATACACTGTCAGACAAAAGGTACAAAAGCTGTCAATGAAGTGGTACCCGTTATTAATGTCCTTTAAGGTACTAATATGCATCATTTCTAATATGCAACATACACTGAACTTTTTTTGTAGTTGTCTGTAGAACATGCTTTCACTACAGGGAACCTTTTGTGCAACAGATGTTAAAGGTTTCTTAATTATGGAACCACAGGCCACCAAGTAACTTTTTACTTTAGGAACTTACAAAAAATAATGAAATTGATGATTGGGACTAAAACATTTTTAGTTTCAGGACATTGCCAATATAGAACAACATTAATAGACCTCACAGATGTTCAAGTGTCCACCGACACTTTGTATAGTGATGGCAGTGACTGGCTGGTGTAGATGTGTAGCACATTTATCATGTTCTCGCCATGTCTGCCACAATGGCATCATACAGTACATTGTCAAAGTCTTTGCATTGTTCTCTCTAAATTTAGAGTTCGACTGATCATTTGAGACAACAACATCTTGAAATGAGTCACTGCAAAATGAATCTTTATTTTTTTTGTACCCCGTCCTCATTATTTCTGCATACTTTGCACTATCAAAGTAGAACAAAGGGATGTATGCTTCAGTAATCTCTTGTCATCCTTTCATTTCCTATCATTCTGTGTCAAGAGCGAGATATTTAACAAATAAGAAACTCGGTTTAATCTTCGGGGAGTAAAGAAAACTTTCATTATAGATACGAGCGCAAAGACTTCGTTTCATTTCTCATTCTTCCCAAACATTAAAGCAGACCGACATTATAATCCAATTAACGAAAAGAACGGAAGAAAAAAAGCCAATATTAGATTCATTAAAGAAAATAAAATCAACTGTAATCACCGCAGAGCCGTTCCTAACTGATGGCACAAACACAGTCTCACACACATGCGACACAAAACTTGCATTTGCCATAATTAATTTGGAAGCTTTTTGATAAGTGCCATCGACAAGGAGATTACAGCTTCAAATGAGTACAATTTCGACTCGTCTTTGCGACGCCAGTGCGAAGTTGATGAAGAGACAGGGGAAATACGCTCTTATTTTCAACTCATTTGGGAAATGAAATATTGTTTTTTAGCCAACAATAAAGATCATCAGATGAGAGTATAAAGTAATTACTGCAGTTTTAATTCTCCTTTAAATTAAACGGCATTTTCATAACAGACAGCCTCAAAGGAGATATTTTGATGCGCACCGCAGGAACACCAATGAAATGATTTATAATTAGAGTTTGTTTATTTTGTATGAACAAAACTTTGCCTTTCTTATTTGCTTGCTATTTATTTAGTTGGCCAGAAAGGCTTGGTTTAATCGGCTTAATCAACAAATAAACTACTGACCTTCATAACAGATCTTCACGAAATTTGTCTTTGCAAAACTTTCATGAATTTGTGCTAATGTTTCGAATCAAGCTGTCTTGCGCATTTATCATGAAGTGTGTACCGCTCCGGGTCTGTTTTAGTACTAAATGACTATGATTCTTACTGCCATTATTTATAATAGTCTTAAACAACTTTGGGCATTGGTGATTTTTTTCCCTAGTGGCCGTAATTTGATTATTTTAATGATCTCATTCGACACTGGGGACACTCGGTGCCCTGAGGGAAAGTCACGCTTCAGTGAATAACTCGGATCTGAGGATTGTTGTGTGCTAAACAGTGATGAGTTGCTCTCTGTGGATCTCGTCTTATCATACCTTTACCTAATGTGTTTTCTTACAAAAAGAAATGTAAATCGGTTGTAATGCAAATAAATGTAAGTAAAAATGTATTTACCGCCATGATAATGCTTTGTCAGCATGTCGAGCCGTGTGATGATGTTTCTGTCGAGTACCAAACGAATGGCAATAGTTGTGTTGTAATTTGGGTTTCAAGTAATAATTTGTCTTTATTTGATGATACTGGTGTAGTGTTATTTAAATTTCTGTATAGTACTATATATCATAGTTATGAATTTAATAAAGGTTATGGGGTTGTGAGAGGATGAATTATTAACTTGTTTTATATTACTAACATGCCTTAGTTTTACATAAATTTACTGTGATTCTAAAAGTGGGTTACGTTTTACTTTTTTAACCATTTATCTTTCTCTCTATCTCTATTTTTCCTCTCTTCCTCTATTTTCTCCAACAACAAAAAGCAGGAAGACATCTGGTTTAAAGGGACAGTTAACCCCAAAATAAAAACTCTCATCATTTTGTCATTGTGTCTTTTTGGATTGGCATGAATTTTTTGTTTGTTTGGCTAAACTTAAACTAAAAACTAAATTCAGACAGCTTCGGTTCATACAATGACAGTTCACATTGCTACCCAGTCTCACAAGGTTTTGTGATATAGTCACGTAAATTTTTGATTCTTTTTTCGTGATATTATCACAAATTTCCGTGTTTTCTCGTGATCGTATAACGAATTCCTGTTTTCGTGTGATTATCACGTATTGGTTACTCAACTGCTTTTTCCTATTTTCAAACCATTGTCGCTTCGGTTTAGGGTTAGATTTGGTGCTTGCATTAGACTGTCACATTATGTATTGGTTTATATTATTTTTTCTGATTTATTTTTTTATATGTCGCCTGGCGTTAGGGTTAGAGTTTGGGTAAGGATGTCATTTTATGTAAATCTAACCCTAAACCGAAGCGACAATGGTAAGAGAACAGTTGAGTAACAAATACTGATAATCACACAAAAACAGGAATTCGTTATACGATCACTAAAAAACGTGAAGGTCGTGATAATATCACGAAAAATAATCAAAAATTCTTTTGAAAACGAAATTTCGTGAGACTGGGCTGCACATTATAGTGCATGTACATATTTTCTACTTTCTCTCATGACAGTGCACTCTAAAACAAATTGGGGCTAAATAGCACTAAAAGCTCATAATCATAGGGGAACCATTTTTTGTGCCAAATCGCACATATGAAAAACCAAACGGGATAACCACTTATGGTTCTATAGAGCACAATATGGTAATACACAGGTGCTAGATAGGTGCTCTATGCCACTTAAAATGGTAAACTATGATTAGGAGCCAGTGAACCACTTTTAGTGATCTTTAGCACTGTTTGTTTTAGAATGTAATATGTCACAAAACTTATTATTCTGTTCATGGAAAAAATAATTTCTTTCATTTGTGTCACTTAGCACAAATGTATTTCAATTAGGGATGCACCGAATCCAGATTTTTTTAGGTTCGGCCGAATCTTAAACGGTGGATTCGGGATTCGGCCGAACCTAAAAAAATCTGGATTCGGTGCATCCCTAATTGAAATACATTTGTGCTAAGTGACACAAATGAAAGAAATTATTTTTTCCAATCCGAAACCGAATACCGAATCCTACTCGCATCCTTATCCCATTAACACAGTAAAACACATTAATGAAGTAAACAACGTCCACAGCAGTGTATTTTTCATTTTATTTATTTTAACTTTACATTATGCCAGGATGACAAGTTGGAAAACTATTTTGACAATTACCATAAGCCTATGCATAATGAAAGCAATGCGTTGCGACACGCTCGTTTTTCCAATAAGCAAGCAGCTCCGCGCTGAAAACTATATTTAACTTTGAGTGAGAAGCTCCGCTCGTCAATGTCACTTTTCACACGTCCGTCCAATTACAGTGGAGGAGGGGCGGGACATTACCACAGCAACCAACCGGCTCACAGCTGAAGCATCACAGCTACCAAGCGCTCGGCTGAAAAACAGCTGGCATTTGGCGTCCTCAAGGCGTTTTCAGCCGTGTTTAAAAGTTTTGGTGTGTCCAGCCCCTAAGGCTCACCGAAAGAAAAAGCTCATCTCCACGTCAGCACCCGATGTGTGTAATCAACGGCCGCGTGACGTCGACCAGCGTAGCGCAAGCCTAGGGTTCGGTTCGGTGGAAAAAAAATCTAGGATTCGGCCGAACCCGAACCCCGTCAAAAAGCCCAGTATTCGGCCGAATCCGAATCCTGGATTCGGTGCATCCCTAATTTCAATACACTGTAAAAAAGATTTGTTGGTTCAGCTTAAAAAGTAAGTTACCTGATTGCCTTAAAATTTTAGTTAATTCAACTTTAATATTAGTAAACACAATTTTTTTTACATTTTAACTCTAAATTTTAAGGCATTCACGTAATTTACATTTTTAAGTTGAACCAACAGATCTTTTTTTTACAGTGTAGGAAGAATCTTTTGAGCCTGCACCACATTTGAAATTGCTTATTTGAGAGCTCATACCAGAGTTTCACAGCTCTTCGGATTCAGATTAAATGTAGATGTTACTGGGGGAGGACAGACACCCATCAGCAGCTGCTAAATTCATTTATCAACTACACACCTACAGAAATAATCTACAGCCCTGATCTGTACAGTACTTTTATTTTATGTTTTAACTCATTCCCCGCCAGACTTTTTTTTAAAAGTTGCCCGCCAGCATTTTTTTGTGATTTTCACAGGACAAACATGATGGCATAAAATGGCGACTTCCATGTAAGGGGACCTGCAGTGTATGTAGAAAAAAACGTCTCAATCTAAGGTAATAAACACTTAACAGTTTATTATGTAATGTCTTTATACACCACTGATAATATAGTTATATATATTATATTGAATTTCTGTCAAAAGATCATTCTAAAAGTTACACACTGCATCTTTAATTCGCAAAAATGTTTTTTACTCTTGCTTGAGGTTGTTTTTGATCTATGCGGAAAATAGTACACGTGACTGATCGTCTAGCTGTATTAACTGACGAAAGGTGTGTTCGACTGCCTTTTTTTGTCCGACTTGAGCCACTCACTGATGATAACGATCACGTGCGTTTTATGTTTTTCAGTTCCACTTATATACATTATAAATTCATGTTTTAATAACAGGTAGAATTTATTAATATAATTTGTGTCATGTAATAAAAAAAGAAAGAAGTGAAGACCAAACTCTGTTGGTATTTTAATAATTTTACGTTTCCCGTTATTTTCAGGCACACATTATAAGCAGCAATAACATATTTAATATAAAGTGTTTCTGGTTGCAACTTTTTATGAAAAGGTTTGTTTTTTGACAACTTCAAATATAATTTAAATCTAATTTCACCTACTTCATTTGCAATAAAAAAGGAAACACGGCGCACACATCACTATGGCAAGCAGCAGTTCAACTTGACTGCTCCGTCTTCTTCTCCCTCGACTGCAAGCGGCAAACCTTGCAGATCGGTCTGCGCAGCACGGCATGAACTCAATCACACCTGTTGTCTTTCCCATATATGGGGCTCGACGTCGTCGCAATGTCCTTGCTGCTAATGCCTGCATCAAAAATTCAGCATTTCTTCTTCTGTGCACAGCATTCAGTTTAGCAATTACAAGCTGCACTAGTAGTAAATGTATAACTTGCCAAATCATAACTAAATGCAGTCCTGAGCGTGACATGTTTGATTTAATGCTACGAATACCACCACAATTCGCTCAAACAATTTGGATACACACCTAATTCACATTTGCTTTTTAGTGAATTTTGAAAATATTTGCTTCACATTTGGATGGAAATTGTAACAGTACAAGATGAGGATGCAACAAAGCTGATGTGTCCAAACAAGCACCATGTATGTCTACCTCCTGACTTAAACCTGTATCTCAGTCAACACCTGATGACTCAGTTTTATTGAGTCATGTACTGTATGAAAACAAAATTTTCAGCAATAAGGTCTCACACTGCAAGGTCAAAACACAAAAATCCCATTCTTCTGAAAGAGTGGCGGAGCAGCTTTGATAAACAAATATTTCCCCTCCAGACCTTTACCTTGAAAATCTCATCCATTGACAATGAAATATACAGTCTGTGAAACAGTAATTGTTTTGTATTAGACTTTAATGAGTGCGTTTTGCACGGAGACACCTCTGCACGCTGTTACTGCCTCGTACGACAGATGACTAAAAGAGAGTTATCAGTGCACGCTTCCATTTCACCGCAGATTCAAAGAGCACCACGAAGGCCACGAGCCGCAGACAATACCCGTGTTCATGTCACTGTGTTATTAACTAGTTATCAAAGGCTTTTGCCTCACCTTTCCAGCGGATCAATGATGGTGCAATTAAAACGTACTCTCCACGAAGCGCTCTTAATTATAAGTGCTACAGCTGAAGTCGTAAACCCGCTCTTTTTAACTTTACCTCCTTCTTTGCTGTCAGTCCGGGGTGAGCTTGCATTAAATTATTCATGAGCCGTAGCGTGTTAGGATTATACTCGTTAAAAAGTAATAAGGTACCGCGATAATAAAAGGTTGTCTTGTATTGTTTTACTAAGTGTCTCTCAACAATGGAAGTAGTTGCTCACCCGCGGCTCTTATGAAAGGGATTTTGACTCTTGGCAATGAAAGAAAGGAAAAGCAAAACAGTGGTGTGAAAACAAAACGTGCATCCCAACAGATGTAACAGAGGCAGTCGCACACAGCTGTTTAAGCGGAGAGGCTAAAAGCTGTCTTGAGCGTTCTTTCTTTCTTCTTCTTTGAACTGAAAGATGATCATAGGAGCTTACACAAAGGCATGAGAAACTGATGGAAGTCTTTGCTCTGCGATGAAGCGATTTGAGCTCCAGTCACACGTGAAGTTGATGGTGTTTGTCTCTGAACGTCTTAAGTGTGCTGTGCTCCATCAAAAGCAATAACTACACAAAAAAAGCTGTGCAAACATAAAAAATAATATTCCACTCCCAAGACCATAATGCCAATAGATTTTTACTGTTTGCATATGGGCTTGAGTAATTATTACTTTTCTATTTCTGTTTTAAACTTATGTCGTCACTTGTACTTTTTCTAAAGCCGGGGCCCTTTATTATTCTCTAGATGCGTGACTAATAAGGTTGTGTCTTGATATAAAAAAGTTTTTTAAATGTATTATTAGCATTCTCTAACATTTACCAAATATTGCATGACTCACCTGTGATGACTCAAGTCTGTTTTGATCATATGAACATTTTATTTGTCTAATCAGATAGATTGCACATTTATAATTGGGCACATGTTTTCTGCTAATATAATTAGGCAAATTTTTATATTTTCCGAAGTAAAAAACTCTCAACTATCATAAAGCGGGTGTTATGACAGTAAGTGATATTTGGAGTGATATTTAGAGTGTGTTGCTAAGTGGTTGCTAGGTTGTTCTGGATGGTTGCAGCAACAAATTGACTTTTTCATCCATTTTCCATCCACATCTTCTGTGACATTTCTCTGTTATGGATGTGACAAGTCTGAAAGCTGAGCTTACCTAAATAAGCAAAATATATATTTTTTTACCTAAAGGGGGTGTCTAATGGTATTTAATGCATTTTAACTTATTAACACCTTTAAAGAGTTGGATTCCTTATGCTAAACATGTGCAAAGTTTTATTTGGACGTATGACAAAGTATTTTTGTATTTTATTTTAAAGGTAGGGTATCACATTTTGAAAAATGCTAACAGTAGCCAACTAGCAATGAAATCACGATCTATTCAAATCGCCATCCAAAGTCACGCCTCTTTCAAAACACATGAACACGCACAGATCAGACGGTCACATCTCATGTCTCATTGACCAGAGAGAAAACTTTGCAATACAAAGTAAATAACATTACCAAAATAACCAACATAAACAACTGGTTTACATCAGAATTAGTTAAAGCACACTTTCGGTTGTGTAGACGTAGTAACTATATTGTTACGCTAATCCGTAAACAAATACAAATTTAGATCAGATCTAAGCGCAATGTCTAAAGAGCACAGCGCAACGTCTAAATGGGCGTGTCCGAATCCACTTTTGCTAATTTAATGACAGGAAAAATGGTTTGTGCGCCGAGCGCATGGTCGAAAAGGGTTGTTCCTATTTTTTTAATGATTAATGGGAGTATTTTGGACGTAACGTGCAATAAACCAATGAGAGTCTCAGCTCTCATCCCCTTTAAAAGCCAGTTGCGCTGGCGCTATGTTTAATCCCTATTTAGATGACGGACTTTGTAAACTGAAAAACTAAGTGGAGGAAGAAGATCCCCAGTTTAAGAATAATGTTAAAAAATTGTGTTGTTTTTCACTTGTATTGAAATTGTTATTTCTTCATTAAAACCTTTAAAACCCGTTTTCTTTTAGTCATGGAAGTAAAAAAGCAGGCTTTTAATTGCTTTAAATGTATGGCTATCCAATATCATCAAAAAATAATTTACAAGTATGTAAGAAAAGGTTTGTACTGTAAAAAATACTTTACAAACGGCTCTCTGCAAGGTTCAGCACTTGGACAGCGTCAATTTTTTTAAGCATTACTTAAAAATGTTTCTCATCTCACCATATCCACAGGTACAGAGTCATCATATAAAATAAATCTGTGAGGTAGCATTTAAAAAAACATTTAAAAACAGATGCATTTGATTAAAGCAAAGCATTTAATTATTTACCAGGCTGCAGGTGAAGCACATCTTTACGCCTTCTAACATCTCATAATTAGTCCTCATTTATGTCCAAGAGAGTGTCTTTTGTTTGTGGGTAATGTGCAGGTTGTCAATTCAGGAAAGTTTGCCATTCACCCTCTGTTTACAGATGGGAGGTGAGGGCACGTGAACCCGCAGATGACGTATGGTGTCTGCGTGAAAAAGCTGCGCGGTGGCATTCAAATTACGCTTACGGATGAGGGACAAAAAAGGCAATGTCCGTTCGGACCGAGATCTATGATTGGTTAAACATTTTTTGGTCCTACGCCTTTCACAGATGACATAAATTTCTACAAATACATTTAAAAAACTTAACATAGTGATTGCAATCAGGATGTGAGGAGACCAGCATAACTAAAAATTTTTCTAGATCAAATGAGATACCCTGCCTTTAAGTTTTGGAAAGTTTTTTTAACTACTGATTCTGTTGCGTACGTACAGTGGAAGTCCTTATATGGGCACTTCACCCAGAATAGCGCACTTAGTTGAAATGGTGCGGACCCAGTGTTTAAACAGCCGTGTCAGGTAATAAACTGCATCAAATGTCTGTGTTTTGCTTGCAATCGGCTTACAAGTTTATATTGTAATTGACAAGAGCATGTAGTGAATCGTAAGTTATCCAGAGATATTATTTTGTGTGTGTTGCTTGGTAGTGACTCACTACTGGCCCACCGTATGATAGTGATGCGTGGGTCATCTGCGGGTAACCCGGGGTGTGTCCAATTCCCTATAGCCTATATACAATTTTTGGGAATATATATTTTCATATTTTATTAGGTTGTTTGATAAGGTTAAATGACGTAGGCCTATGTAGCAACATAACTTCCGCAACGTAACTTGGCAACGTAACTTGATTTCCCCAAACATTTGGCGTCACGTCACGGAAGCACTAAGTAGAAACAAAACAAACGGAGAAATAAGAGATGAAAGACGATTTTGGGGAGAAATTAATGTAGGGCATAGATAATAGATAATCCAAAAACGTTGCTTTGTAAATGTTAAAAATGTTTATCATTATCCTATCTCTATATGACCATGCTGGTTTCTATGGTTCGTGTGTGTTGTTGCCAGTTTACAGGGCAATGTAATCTAATGGCTGTTTCCAAGCACTTTTAGGCTGAAATAAAGCCTCTTTTCATTTACATTACAACTGCCTAGTATATCTATCTTAATGGTCGTGGGTGTAGGGCGGGTTGTAAAATTAGATACAGTGGTGCGGGGTGGGCCAAATATTTCATAAAAGCAGGACCCACAGGTTGGAAAAAACGCTGACCCGCGCATCACTACTGTACGCCTCCAGGAGCTTGCCTTTTTTGGAAAGTAGCGGTACAGCTGATCTATCTTTATAAATCTGATAAAACTAAAGAGATTAGCAAAAACTGTTAAACAAAACCGTGCATGGGTATGCAACCATCAAATATGGACATCTATGATATCAGTACGGTTAAAAAATTTTGTGAAAACTTCATTTTTTATGGTAATGGTAATGTTGACATTTACATGGAATTGCTTGATTTAGTTTTCCTGTTTACTCCTTGTTTTTCGTGTTTAAGTGTCAGGTGCTTTAAGTGTGTAGTTGGGTTTTAGCAGAATGTTGGATATGTTTAGGAAATTGAAGGTGCTCCCAAATGAGTATTCAACACCTCACACACTAATGAAGTATTAATTACTCCCAGATGGTACACTTAACCTCGCTCTATTTCTGGTTCTCCGTGCGGATGACTGGGGAATACTGTGACGTAGGGGAATTTCATCGTAATGCTAAACCCTTACTGTGAAGGGATAACTATAGCAATCAAAAACAGATCGTTCCATTATCTCGCCTGATTAAATATTGCGCCTGACTGCAAGTGTCTGCAAAAATTGTTTATTGTTGGGATATCATACGCATTGTGGTTTCTACAGATCTGATTAAATGCTGATAGGACTTTGATGACATTAATAATAATATGATGCAATTTTGCAATGATTTCATATTTGTATTGCTATTATCCTTTAATGATCCTGAAAATTACATGATAATGGTTATGCTTGTAGCTTGATTCTTAAGGTTTTTTTTTAACATGTTTACATTGACTAGATTACAGCTGACTACCTGTACATGGGAATAAAGGGACAACTAACAAAAACAGACACCTTATAAAGACTGCATTAAGGATAAAATGCCTAAATTTTGTTTTTCGTGTATGTAGTCTAAAGAGTCACTTAATAAAGTGTAATGCTTAAAACTAAAGGTGTGAAAATTAGTGAATGTGATGATAACTAAGAAAACAACTTCACAAACTACATATTTAGAAACTGCAAATGATTAATAATGACATGTAGTCACCCTTCATGTCTGAACATCAAGCTTATTCTTTTGTTTGGAGTGTCTGATCAATGTTTCAGCTGAAAATAGATTGATCTAAACACGCTCTTAATTAAGATCCTGCAAGCGATGCTGGTTCTCACTCAGTGCCTCATACTGTTTGTGCTTATTTAAATTTGTAATTAAAATTATATGGTGAGGCTAATTGCCAGGGGATGAATTTATAGACATTGCACATGTTTAAAGTGCTGATGTACACGCTTCTGAAGGGCGTCTCTTTAAACTCGAACTTGATGGAGCACAAGGCCACAAACTGAAATAGAAATGAAATAAGTTGAATTCAGAAAGGAGTGCATTCATATTTCTGTATTCATCAAGCTTTATGAATACTTAGAAAAAATCATTTGCTGCTAGGTTTTGAAACTACCTATTACAATATGTATAAATATAATAAACGTTATCCAGCACCACACAACTCCTAAAGTATCTTAAACTCGCACAAGGGCGGGATTTAATAAAAGTATGCTTAAAGGGCAAACATTGATTGAGAACGGGGCGCGCACCTTCTTTTAACATACCATAATAAATGCGACATCTCACAAGACCACCTGAAGTGCACCATTTGGGACAGGGACGTTCTCTTTAAATTTTGACCAGTTGTAAGTTGCTGTAACATATAAAAAATAAGTTAAAGTAATGAAAAACAAAACAAAAAAGTAAAACATTTAAAAAGTATTAAATGTTGGATTAACTTAAAAAAAATACTTCAATTTGTAATGTATATTTTTCAACTTATATGTTTAAGTGAAATTATAATTAATTAAGTTGAAAAAAGTTTAGTGGCGGCCGGTGACTTCTTTTTTTGTGGGGGCTTGATGCGAAGTTTGTCACAACATGTATGTAGCCCATCATGCGTGTGGTTCCTTTTTTCAAAATATGTGTTCTGTGCGTTGAGTGAACCTATGTGCATCACGTGTCTTGTCAAAATAAGTGCCTGCTGCAGACGCGTCTAAAGGGTTTATGATAAAAGAGATGCTCGCCTTTGCCAAATCACATGCGTAATCAATGTTTAGTGTTAAGGGAGTGTCTTGTGTGTATTTTGTGAACGTGAGCGTCCCTTTTATCATAAACGGTTTTGATGCGTGTGCAGCAGGCACCTGGGGCCGTATTCACAAAGAATTTTATCTTACCACTAAGAGTACTCCTAAATCGCACTAAAAGATTTTAGCTAGGGGTTTTCTCTTAAAAGTTATTCACACTGCCTTTCAGAGCTACTCTTAGTAAGGAAAAATGACAACTCCTAACCTAAGAGTGAGTCTTCGTTGCTACTGATGATGTCAATTCTCATGCACTAGCTTCCTCGCAATGACCACTGTGATTGGTTGTTAGATGACAGGGCTATCATGCGGAACATAAAGCAGACTCACCAAATCATGAAATTACAACATCGATATATGTCTGTGTCCTACACAAAATAATAATATTAATGCCATCGAAATGCATATTTAAAAGAAAAGTCGTGAATGAAATTATTACCCAAATGAAAACCGCCAATTGCCTAATAATAAAAAAACGACATTACATTAACACTTGCTTGATTAATTTACATCCTATTAGCCCAAATAGACTACTTAAAGCAAGGAAATGTTGTCCATATTGAAGAAGCCTAATGTAATAAATAAATGTCGGTGGATTATGAACTCGCCAAAACGGAAAAGAAAGCCCAACTGGACGCAGGATCAGCTACTGCTGCTGTCCCAGTTGGTGCTGGAAAAAAGAAACATAATAAAAGGGAAATTCGGCACTGAGATATCAAGCAAAACTAAGCGTGAGACGTGGGAGACAGTGATGCACGGGTCAATGTACAAAACAACCGGCACCCGACCAAAGTTTTCAACTAACCCGCCCGCAACTCGGACTGCAAAAACTAAAAAATAAATATACCTGACCCGCTCCCTGGCCCGCATTTTTTTAAGTAGTAATTGTTTAAAATAGTTAACTGGGATTTTTATTTCAAACGACCCGACCGACCGCGACCCGAATATCATAAAAAATATTTTTGGATGGCTCGTAACCGCAGGCACCCGCTCATTTCGGATCAACCCGCGCATCACTGGGGAGATGATTTGTTTGCAAATCATTGCAGCATTCCCGCTTGTGTCGCGGACCCCGGACGTCTGCGAGAGGCGGTGGTATGCATTACAATCGCAGTCAAGGGTTGAGATTGCAGCCTTTAAACGGGCAAGCATGGCAACAGATTGGCGTATAATTCTAAAAACTTCCTGCTTGTCATGAATGTAATGAATTATGAAACAAATGTTATAAACAATATGCTTACATTAAAATGTGCTTTTACCTGCAATGTGTAATTTTTATAAAGATATCTTGACAGAAATGCAAAATAATATACAAAACTAAATTACCAGGGGTGTATAAAGACCTTTCATAATGAACCAGTATGTGTTTATTGCCTTAGAATGAGACATTTTATCTATATACAAAGAGGGTCCCCTTACATGGAAGCCGCCATTTTGTGCCGCCATGTTTCTACAGAAGCCCTTAACGGACAAACTTTTTTACTAAGTTGTCTCCAACGATGACATGTTTGTCCGGTGGTGGCTACTGTAACTTCTCTATGTGTTTCAAAAGCAGAGGTGAGCAGTGGACTGAGCCGATGGTTGCAATTCGCAACCTCATCACTAGATATCGCTAAAATTTACACACTGCACCTTTAAGTCTAGGCAATGCTTTTGAGTTGGTGAAACTGTCCATGTTAAGGAGGATCAGCACCTAAGCCATTTTATGATCCTTTGTGAATAGGTCTTAGTGAGTTAGGAGTCCTCTCAACTTATTTTAAGCTGTCCCAGACTTAGGTGCTACTTTTAGGGCTAAAATTTTGCGTGAATTACTTTTTGTGAAATAAATTAGTTAGGAGTGACACGCCCATTATTTTTAGGAGTTGCTCCTAAATTCGCCAGTTAGGAGCTACTTTTAGCCTTAAAATTCTTTGTGAATACGGCCCCAGGGCTGGACTGGGACGAAAATTTGTGAAAGAACAGACCATCCGCTTTCAAACAAAAACAAACAAAAAAACATTTCATCCTACCTTCATTTGTTCTCTTATCACCTCTCAAATTTTTTAGCTAAAAGCGGAGATAATTCCATTTTTGTGAAGAACTTTTTTAAGAGATCAGATTCAGAGCCTGATGAAAACACGCTGTTTTCAGTGTTGAGTGAATGCGTCAGTGTTTAAATTGGGTAAGATCGCCACCCAGTGGATAATAGCGGACGTATGAACTTGAGTTATAAACTCCTCAGACACCGTTTTCTCTTTATCGACGAAATGACTCAACAATATCTATGACATTTATCTGGATATCGCCATTAATTGTGCAATTGTAGACAAATTAAAAATATGATTAAAGAATGTGGTGTTTATTTTCATAAATCAGTACGCAGCAACAGTGGCGCAGTGATACTTATGTAATGTGGTCTGAACCGTGAGCTTACGGTGTATTTTATCACGGCTTAGAACGTGTTTCAACCAATCGCAATGAAGAACCAGAACTGCCCATTTTATAACACACATTTTACACTGCAATGAACTTGTTTTATAAATGCTAAACACAGGCAGGCAAAAGATGAACACAACTACAACACAGTTGTCATCAAGCAAACACAACAACTCAAAATTCTACACACTTTTTTCTAATGGTATTCTTTACCAATTGTGTGGATTGAAGGTGGATGAAGAGTATGATGAAGAACAGGACACCAAAGACAAAACAATTTGCCATTGGATTGCTGACTTACAAAATACTACTTACAGTAATATTGAAAACAGATTATTACTACATTCACTGAACTAAACTTGTGTGATTACAGTAATAGAGATTTTTAACATTATCTGTCAAGTGTGTTGTTATATACAATAAACATATATTTTTGTAAGCAGATCTCATATTGTTTGATTTAGCTTGAAGAGAAATGATACGTTTTGAAACAGACAATCAACAAAAAATATTTTATTGCAGCTTTATCACCATAATTTTGTAATCTATCTACACTTGTGTTTTGAAAGCAATTCTGCTTACCGCAGGCACTACACTCACTTCTCCCTCGTCTCTCTCTCTCTCCTCACTGACACTTTACGTGCTGCTGCTGCCAGTGCCACCACCGCCACCATCAACATCATCACCACCAGCGACGCGAGTTGAAGGTCCTGCTGCCTTTTTTACACATTTTGCAGCGTCTGCCTGAAGAGCCTGTTTCTTTTTGTCGCGCCTCCCTTGCGTTTTTCTTCATCTCTCTCTCTCTATTTTGACACGTGAACTGACCGATGATGCACGCTCGCTTGCACAGAGACCAAAGCGGTGATTGGGCCAGCTTAATGTCATTTTAAAAAAATGACCAATGGGCTGCTGCTTAAATGTCAGTGGGCCGGTCTGTCTAGAAAAAAAAGACGCTAACTGGGCTGCTCAGACAAAGATAGTATGAGATGTATTGGCCCAAAAAGTACGTCGGCCCACCGGGAACTGCCCGGTGTGCCAGATGGCCAGTCCACCCCTGGCAGGCACTTATTTTGACAAAACACATGATGCACATGGTTAACATGACGCAACAAACACATATTTTGAAAACGCAAGCAACGCACATTACACTCCGCACACTTATTTTGAATTTGCGCCCCTCGTATGAGCAGTCACGAGCCGCCACTGAAAAAGTTGATGTTTTAGGTGTGACCAATTAAAGTAGGTCAATTTTTATAACAGCTATAAAAATGTCTTAATTGTTCAGCTTTGTAATAATTGCAAATGTCTACATTTATGTTATGACAGTCCCTATGGGAGTTTTATCTTGTTTAAAATGATTCAATGTGCAAAGTGTTCAAGTTTTAAATGTAAGTTTTTGCAAGGAATACAATTATGTGCTTAAATATCATTTATATCAGGTTTAGCTCAGAATGCAGGGGAAATTACTTTTCAAAGAAAAATTATATTCATGAAGACTCTTTAAAATGGCTTGAATCTGTGACTTGACTTGAAATGTATTATTGGTAGTCAGTGGCAGGTGGTATTTTTGGAGGGACATTCTCATTCTGGAAAGCATTTTAATTAGCAATAATGTATTTCATTTTACACTTTGTTGTCGTGTTTTTAGTACTGTACAAAGCGGATATCATCAGATAGGAGAAATTTGAAAGGTGAATCAGAACTCATTGCCCAGATGAGCATGTAACCACTGAGCCAGATACAAAAACCCCTTATGAAAATTAATCATGGTTTTACTACAGTTAAAACCAAAAAGCATGGTTACTGTACTAAAACCATGGTTACCACAAAATAAGGGGCTGTACACTTTAAATTCTGCATCATTTTTTAACTCAGCATTGGGTCAAAAAGGGACAAACCCAGCGGTTGGGTTAAATTAATTGACCCAACAACCTACTTTGGGTGGAAACAACCTGTCATATGTTAAATTGCAACGGGTTAGGTGAATCCCTTTATGATCCAACGCTGGGTTGAAAATATCCAAGCATGTTTTAGAGTAGTTGGTAACTGAGCTTTTTTTAATTCCTTTTCACTAACACATATAAACGTTGTATTATGTAGTAGCATTAAAGGTTTTTACTCAGACCTTCTTAAAGTCTCACGCTAAAAGTGTTTTGATGTTTTTCTGCTGTTTTTCTTTCTCTCTCTTCCAATCCATTTCTTCTGTCTGAACCAGGAATGAACTCTCTTAGTGAGCAGAAGCAGAAGGTTAAGCTGTTGACTTGCCTTAGGAAAGTGAAAGTATCCTCTCTTTGATGTGAGATTCCCACCTTGTCTGTCTCTCTGTCTCAATTCCTTATTTTTCCTCTGTGTTCCCTATTGTCGGTTTCCCACATACCCATGTGATTTATTGTAATGTTATGCCTTTAACTGAGATATTGCTGCTCTACGTTTATATACCTGTGTTGTGGAGACACCGTTTGTAATCGTGGGCTATTCTTGACAGATACGTCTTGCATTACCAAGCATCTGGAGCACATGAAGCATTCCCAATCGGTGACGCACATGTCATTCTGATATATGTAATTGAAATATTTACTTTGTCAGGAAAACGGTTTAATTTATTAAGGTGGTAAAGAGGTGAAATGTTTACAAAGTGACGGGCATGTCTTTCTGTCCAATCCTGAAAAACCTAAAGAAATAGTTCACCTAAAAATGAACATTCTGTCTTCATTATCAAACCTTACATTGCACCAAACTAAACTTTTTTCATCCTTTCTCTGGAAAAATCTCTTTAAAAAACTAAGTACTTTACACTAATAGGCACAAACAAATTTGGGGTAAAAATTTTGACTTGAACTCATATTGCTATTTTTCTGTGCTGTATTAAAAAAATGAATGAAATAGATCTAAATATTTAATTGACATTACCCTTCTGTTTTGATCTGGAGAGCTGTCACAATGAACGACCAGTATTGGGTTATTTATAAATGTTCCATGTGACTCATATTTGGCCAAAAAGAGGCATCGCAAAAGGTTGTAAAATACGTAGCAAAAAAGAAATGTTAATTGTCTCTGCTGTCTGTGCCTACCTAACACATTCACAGGTTTTAGTCAGCCGGTCTAAAGAAACAGACAGTGTTCATTGTGTCAGGGAGTTTTCTATCATTTGTCATGTCTGTTTTTTCAAGGCTTCGGATGATGGGATGTCGTTGAGGTTGTTGAAAAGTAGCCTGAAAATGTTTGATGTCTCGTCTCAGTATTGCAAAATTATACAATTTCGGTATTCAACCTTCAAGATTTGTTTCTTCTGTTCAGTATACACTCTTAAAATAATTGTGCTTCATGATGCATAGAAGAACCATTTTTGGCTGAATGGTTTCAAAAATAACTTTTACATCTGACGTACCTTCCTGTTACAGTATTGTAATGTATTATAATGTCCTGCAGCAGTATCTGTACTGACTGGTGCGATGATGTGGATATTTATGTTGTAAAACAGCCTTGAGCCAGTTGTAGTAGAGTAACCGTATCTTATGGTCAGTGACATCTTAGATTTGATTATGAAATCAAAATTTTTTTGTTTGCCCTGCTCTTCTTTTCGTTTTAGAGAAGCTTACTGTGGAATATCTGTAGGACTTTAAATGTATGAAAGCAAAACAACCATCATTCATGTCATCCTCACCACCAGTGTTTTATTGTTATTTACATCATCATCGTCATCATCACACCACTGTTTTTATGTAATTTACATCACCACCACCACTGTTTTAATGTTATTTACATCACCACCACCACCATTTGATGTTATTTACATCACCACCATCATCACCATCACCATTATCACCACCACCACCACCACCACCACTGTTTTACTGCTAGTTACATCACCAACATCACCACCACCACCAGTGTTTAAATGTTATTTACATCATCATCATCACACCACTTTTTTAATGTTATTTACATCACCAACATCACCACCACCAGTGTTTAAATGTTATTTACATCATCATCGTCATCATCTCATCACTGTTTTAATGTTATTTACATCATCATCACCACCACTGTTTGTTTTAATGTTATTTACATTACCACCATCATAATCACCACCAGCACCACCACCATTTTAATGTTATTTACATCACCAACATCACCACCACCACTGTTTTAATGTTATTTACATCACCACCATCATCATCACCACCACCATCATTTAATGTTATTTACATCACCACCATCATCATCACCACCACCATCATTTAATGTTATTTACATCACCACCATCATCACCACCACCAATGTTTAAATGTTATTTACATCATCATCATCACAACACTTTTTAAATGTTATTTACATCACCAACATCACCACCACCAGTGTTTAAATGTTATTTACATCACCAACATCACCACTACCACTGTTTTAATGTTATTTACATCATCATTATCACCACCACTATTTTAATGTTATTTACATTACCACCATTATCATCACCACCACTGTTTGTTTTAATGTTATTTACATCACCACCATCATCATCATCACCACCACCACCACCACCATTTAATGTTATTTACATCACCACCATCATCACCACCACCAGTGTTTAAATGTTATTTACATCATCATCATCATCACAACACTTTTTTAATGTTATTTACATCACCAACATCACCACCACCAGTGTTTAAATGTTATTTACATCACCAACATCACCACTACCACTGTTTTAATGTTATTTACATCATCATTATCACCACCACTATTTTAATGTTATTTACATTACCACCATTATCATCACCACCACTGTTTGTTTTAATGTTATTTACATCACCACCATCATCATCATCACCACCACCACCACCACCATTTAATGTTATTTACATCATCACCACCATCATCACCACCACCAGTGTTTAAATGTTATTTACATCATCATCATCACAACACTTTTTAATGTTATTTACATCACCAACATCACCACTACCACTGTTTTAATGTTATTTACATCATCATTATCACCACCACTATTTTAATGTTATTTACATTACCACCATCATCATCACCACCACTGTTTGTTTTAATGTTATTTACATCACCACCATCATCATCACCACCACCACCATTTAATGTTATTTACATCACCACCATCATCACCACCACCAGTGTTTAAATGTTATTTACATCATCATCATCACAACACTTTTTTAATGTTATTTACATCACCAACATCACCGCCACCAGTGTTTAAATGTTATTTACATCACCAACATCACCACTACCACTGTTTTAATGTTATTTACATCATCATTATCACCACCACTATTTTAATGTTATTTACATTACCACCATCATCATCACCACCACTGTTTGTTTTAATGTTATTTACATCACCACCATCATCATCACCACCACCACCATTTAATGTTATTTACATCACCACCATCATCACCACCACCACCACCATTGTCATCATCACCAACACCACTGTTTCCTGCTATTTTCATCATCATCAACACTGTTTTAATATTATTTACATCACCACCATTACCATCAGAATCACTGTTTTAATGTTATTTACATCACCAGCATCATCATCACCACCACCACCATTACCATTATCATCATCACCACCATAACCACTGTTTTACTGCTAGTTACATCACCAACATCACCACCAGCACCACCACCATTGTTTTAATGTTATTTACATCACCAACATCACCACCACCAGTGTTTAAATTAAACACATGTTATTTACATTTAAACAAACAGTGGTGGTGATGATGGTGGTAATGTTATTTACATTAGCACCACCATCATTATCACCACCAGCATTTTTATGTTATTTACATCACCAACATCACCACTACCACGGTTTTAATGTTATTTACATCATCATCACCACCACTGTCTTTTCATGTTTTACTATCATCACCACCATCATCATCTAAATAATCATCACCACTTTTGGCTTATGATATTTCCATTATTATCACAATCGTTGTTGTTAAATGTTATTTCCATCATTACCTCAATCAGCATCACCACCACTGTTTGTTTTAATGTTATTTACATTACCACCACCATCATCATCACCACCACCGTTTACATCACCAACATCACCAACACCACTGGTTCATGTTATCATCATTGTCATCATTATCATCATCGCTGTTTTAATGTAATTTAATAAACATTTTCTTCCTCACCATCATTACCACCACCACCACTGTTTTAGTGTTTTCCATCACCACCAATATGTTACTACTATTATCATCATCACTACCATCACCAGCATGACCACCATGGTTATCACGATAATCATCATTACCACCACCACAGTTATCACCATGATTATTATCATCATTACAGCCACTGTTATTACCAGCATCACTACTGTCATCACCTGCTTCATCTTCATTATCATAAACACAACACTGTTATCATCAACATCATTGTCACAGCACACAGCAACAAAAAAAAACACAATTTACAACTTATTCAGAAACTATTGTTTAAAAGAAGAGACAAAAACATTTCCCCCAGCAGGCTAAAGCAATGCAGCAGCTGAGGAAGACATCACAGCCTCGGTACGAGAGCCTTTGCCTCTCTCTCTCTCTCTCTCTCTCTCTCTCTCTCTCTCTCTCTCTCTCTCTCTCTCTCTCTCTCTCTCTCTCTCTCTCTCTCTCTCTCTCTCTCTCTCTCCACTCTCATTTGGATAAACATCTCCGCAGGGTAGAGGACAGCAGTGTCCCCATCCCTCACGCTCCTCCTGCCGCAATCAGGTTGCATGAGTATCAAACCCCCTTCAGCTCACAGCCATGTTAATGTAATTCCTTCCACCAATCCTCTCCACGGACAGCTCTGTGTGTTTATATGTGACTAATGGGGTGTGTGTTTGCCATTAAATAATGTGTCTTGTGCTATTAGAACCTTCTCTCTCTTTCTCTCCATCGCAAATAATTTAATTATAAACCCCGGGGTCTCACCATCTCCCTCGGGTCCAGTGACTAGAGACCCATGGGACGCCGGCTGGGCCACATTGCAGGAATGTGTATATGCGAGGGGGATGAATCCTCGCTCACTTGCCGGCGTGCTGGGCTGTCACCTCAGATCACTCATTGGCTTCTCCCGTGAGTCCATGTGCAACCAGCAACCTGACAACAAGCGCAAAGTGTGCAGCTTGAGAGGTAAAGCTTGGTGAAACAGAAACAAGTCCAAATACGTTCTGCTAGAGGAAAATAGTTTTTCTTTGGCATCCTTTTAAGCACCTTGATTTTTAAGAGTTTAGGTTAACCATCTACATGAAGCACTTGCACACAGAACAATTATACAAGATGTCAAAAATGTGTAAATAAGAACAACTTAGTAGCCGAGGGCCTACTATTAAATGCACAAAATATGAAATATATCTTTACAAACATATCCAAATATGTGGAGTCTAATTAGATTATTGGTTGCAGATTACTTTCATTAGATGAAATGTGAACAAATCACATACTGCTGCAAGACTAGAAGGCATGATGCAAGATGTCATAATTAATACACATCATACATTCATGCATTTTTTATACCTTGAAGCAGACATAACCCGTTCTATAACAAGTGAGCAAATGCAACACAATGAAGTCCATATCGCTTTTCCGGAAGGTGAGAAGAAAGTCTAATTGTGTCCGTACAAACCAGACACGAGCAGCAGAAGAAAAGTACTGAAAATACAAGTGCGCTCAGTAATTTCTCCTGACATTGTTCCCTCACAAACATGAATAAGGCAATTGAACTCGGGCCTGTAATCTCATACATATTGAGTAACAAGCCCTCTGCGCAGATGCATGTAATTGATGCAGCGATTATCAGAGTTCAGATGTCCTCGTCTGCATTGTTGAAGTGAAACCGACAGCGGACTCTCATGGTAACTGTAGGCTCCAGTACACAAGACTGTCTTTGATGGCAGGATCACATTCATGTGTTTATAATGTGAACCTTTATAAGCACATTGCAGCTCGCGTGTGCACATAGGTGGTGTTTGGTATTTTTTAATTAAGACTGAAACTAATTAAGTTGATGTTAAACTTTTAATAAATGATCTTCAAATGTTAATAGTAAACACATGTAAGGTTTGTGAAATTATTAAAGGCGGAGTCCATGATGTTTGAAAGCCAATGTTGATATTTGAAATCACCTAAACAAACACGCCCCTACCCCAATAGAATCTGGACCTTCTGTTGATAGACCCGCCCCACACATACGCAACCCGGCAGTTGATTTGATTTGATTGGCTATAAGTGTGTTTTGGTAGTCAGCCCGTCTCCTTTTCCAACGAGTTTTTTAACATCGTGGACTCCGCCTTTAACCAGAACATAAATTAAATGTATAGGTGAGTAACTGAAATAGGTTATTCAAATCGTCTCACATTAAGACACACTGCTGTACGTTAAAAGTGCCATTTTTTCGTGATTAAACTTTACTTAGTGTGTAATGTTGATATTAGAGCATAAATAAAATTTATAAAGGTCAAAGTTCAATGCCAATGTTTGGTTTTCTATACCAAGAAAGTGACAAGATGAAAACCACTATTTTCTGTTACAAACTTTAACATAGCATCTTTAGGTTATAATAACATTAAAAATTCAAATCCATAAAAGATTTATTATAAAAACTGATTATTTTTTCCACAAAATGCAATAAATCCAAGTTTTTTTTCAAAATGCTATAAATCTATTGAATCAATATATAAATGTGCATTCATCTTTGCCATGTTATATTCATTTAGTTGACTAGTGGTATAAACATTAATGGCATTAATCAAAACACTTACTTTGTCATATTAAGAACACTGTCATTGCTGCTGTCATATTTGGGACGTACAGCAATCAGCTGTAAAATGTTTTGGTCCTACTCGATTTTTGTTGACTTCGAGTAAAATAATGGAAAGTTTTTATAAGATCCCCTGGGGTCAATGTGTTAGCATGACAGAAGCTTGATGCTGTTGTGAGAACAAACAACAGTCGGCATTTTTTGTTCATTCGAGCGCCTCTCACGTAAATTATTCAATTTTGATGGCTTGCGTTTCTTCCCCGCCACAGGTTTATCAATGCCATCAAAAGTATTATTTTGTTTTTGTTTGTTTGTTGATCACTGAGTACAAATTAGATGAGGAAAACTAGGATTCTGTGTGTATTCAAAGAACCAGTCTTATGGTTTACAATGCGTGGAATGGTGCACTGTGATTTGTTGAGCGGATTTATTGCATTGGTTTGCGGTTTGGAAAAAAGGGAGAAAAGATGACAGAATAACACGGCGGATATCGGATTTTGTGTAATATTAAGAATTTACTTTTTAATACTGACCTGATACAATTTTGGTGATTACAATTTTTTTAATAGCGTTTATCGCGTTTTGGAACTCTTCATATTTTCTTTAAAAGAATTCACTTTTTTCAAGGTCTACAGATAACAGATGACTATAGTCCACTTCCCAGATGTATGACGACAATATTCTGAATATTTGACTAACTTCTGTCTGCAGGAATACGCCATAAAAGGAAGAAGAGGAAGAGTTGCGTAGCAGAGTGTTTTTGTCACCATACCATCGAGATGCTGTTGTTCTGAAGGAGGGATTTCATAGAACTAAAAAGACATCAGTCATTTTCAGGACCTTAAAAAAGCAGTATAGAGAAAAGTCAAAATGAAAAAATGAACATATTTGTTCACCGTAAACACAATCAAAGCTTCGAAAACACAGGGAAAAACGGCTCCTTTAACAAACACACAGACTGTTTTAAGTCTTTAAATGTCATTATCATTTCAACAATTTATTGCACATTAAAATCTAGAGATGTTTTCTCAAGAATGTGACGTCTAACACAATTTTCTCTTTTGCTTATACAAGCCTGAACAAAATGAAGTCTTAAAATGAATGGCTGTACTTGGTGTTCAAGGCTGTCTAAAACACACATTCATATCCAAAACATGTATTTCATTTTATGGTTGAAATTTAGGTAGATATGTCTTTAGATATATTCAAATGAAACTCATGCCTAAACGCCACCTCTTTTAAAAATGAGAATGAACTTAAAAATTAAGTGTGTGTGAGTGAATGTATATTTTCTCGTCCCTTTCTCCTTTCTTCTCCAAATTTCCTTTGTTCTTCTACAAACAGGTAGTTCAATGTATGTGTATTAGGAAAGTTGTCTGTATAAATGTGTCAGGATCCTGCCAAGGAGTCTTGTTTTGTATTTGTATCTAGTCATGGTGGCAGGGTTCTGGCAGTCCCAGGCTCTATGTGGAGGCTCATGGCCTTCCTTATTGGGTCATGTGCCTCCGGTGTCTTGTCTCTATTCCCCGCCCCCTCATTCTCCTGCTTATTAGTAATTATTGGTTTTCTCCCATCACCTGTTCCCGCTCATTATCTTATTTGGTTTTCTTATTTAAAGTCGCCATGAAACGAAAGTAGCGATTGCCTTATTTTCCCCGTGGTGACGTATATCCGAATGAAATGGCTTTTGAAATGAAATAAGGCAGGGGTGCATTTGAATTTGTCCATCGAGATCTGATTGGATCGTTTGAAGTTGGGTCGTGTTGCAAATTGCTAATCGCTGTGATCTTCTCCCGGACCCCGCCCACCTGCCATACTTATGACCGGAAGTGAATATTGGTTTGTTTGCAGTATCTGTTAAACCCCACATCAATTTTTAGCAAAGTCCTCTATGTGCACAGAAGAAGAACTGGACGAACGTGCGTATAAGTCGGATTTCAATTCAATTTCTCCATTTTTACATTTTGAATTCTGACTTTCATCATTTTCAATGTTTCTTGTTGCATCTTTAGTGATTTTGCAACTGTTTAGTATGTCTTGTCCAAAAAGAGGTTTTTGCCTAAAGGAATGCATGCACCTAGAGGGTTTTGCAGCGAAAGACAAGTCAAATTTGTTAAAAAAAAACTGAAATTACTTTGTCATTAAAGATCATTTCTTGAACCTAAACATAAGAGCCTAATAATCTACAAAAAAAACATTTCAGACCAGCCTGATCTTTTACAAGTTGGATAATTCATTTTCGTACAAGGTTAATCACGTAAAAAGTACGATTTTCATAAAACAGTAACAAAACCCTAACCCTAATGTCACAGAGGCATGGGCAAATCGTAAAAAAATGTACGGATGTGGTTGTATGAATTAATATGAAAATATGTATGAATTGCCATAAAATAGCATTGGTCAGACGCAATTTTTGCATCTGAACTTTGTCAAATCAACAAAAGATATGGTAGGTTATTTCTCTAAAGCTCTGCATTTGAGTACAGAAAAAACATTTGGGAAAGATGATCGTTCAGGTTTTCCATTTCTTTCAGTGGCTCTGTACATGGTGGTGTCAGAACCTGGAGCCTCGTGTGAAAAATACCAGTGGGTGACTTATTTCAAGCAAGCTGCATGATTTGAAGAGAGAAAGAAAAATGAAGCCCATTGAGTTTGTGTTTGGTGAAATGTAATGTGACTGATGACCTTGTGTATCGCATTCCGACACCGAGTCAATATCACGCTCCCCTTTCCTGGCTTTGGAGTAGTTACCTCTGGGTTTCCACGGCAACTAAGCACTAAGGACAGGGAGATGAGACGGCTTTAGTCAGTCAGTCCCTCGGGACAAAAGATTCACACACAAGAAATGTCTTCATTCCACCATTCCAATCAGTCTAAAGAAGCACAGAGAGCTGTTAGTTTGAATCTTTATTCATCAACCTCGGGTGTTGTTTCTCAATGATATCAAGCGGACGTCAAACTTATAGTAGCACATTTCAAAGTTTAATCAAGTCACAAGTGATTAAAGCCTTGATGTTGACTTAACAAACCTCCTCCGGCTAGAAAACACAGCTAGAGCTGTCGTATAAAAAGTGCTCGACTGCAACTTTTTTAACAAACAACATAATTAATTCGTACAGTGCCACAATTTCTGTGTTCCTGGCAATCAAGTTATGGTAATTTTTTTTGGAGATGCCGCTGGCCCTTAGGTCCAGGTCTAATTGGGTTATCCTTTGGGTCATATCAGTGCAGAGCATCATTATTGTGCATGAGAGGAAGCTGTAAGCTAAGATAAACATTAACCTCAGTCACTGGCCCAGCACTAAATGAGATACTACTACTCGCTTTACTAATTAAACCAATGCGGTATACGAGGACACGGTAAGCCAGTGGAGGTAGTAAGAATATGGGAGTTTTGATGTTAACAGTACTCAGTCTATAGTCCCTTTCACAAATACAGTCTTTACTGGTAAATTGCAGTTAACCGATCAAGTGTGAACAGAACCTTTTTGGTAAATCAGTGCTGCCAATTTACCAGTAAGAGAGGTTGTAAGATTACCAGTAATTTACTAGTAAGCGCTACGTGTGAACAGAGAATAAGGATTACTGACATTAACGGATGACGTCAGAAAGCACTGCCAGCTTTGAGCCAATCACGTCTTGATACAGATGACGCGTTTACCCCCACACTTTTTATGGACGTTTCTCACCACACATTATGTCTCTTTACAATACTTGTTTAAAGCAGCTTTCCATCTATTTGCCGAATTGCATATGTCCTTCGCACACTCTCTGTGAAGCCTAATGTGTAATGGTAATTAAGTTGAAAATATATTTAATTTTAACCTTTTCCTGTTATGTTTATATGTGTGTTCTTCCAATGCGAGGTGAATATAAATGCTTTAAAATATATTTTAAAGTGCACCTATTTCATTGCCAAAAAACAATGCTATTTGGTGTATTTGGTATAATACAATGTGTCTGCATGGTTTATGTTTCAAAAAACACATTATTTTCCACATACCTTACATTTTTGTAGCTTCAGATATCATGCTTTCCTCAAACACATTGATTTTGTAGAAAACTCATCGATCTGAAAAGCTCTGTGTCCCTGATTGGCCAGCTAATCTGTACGTTGTGATTGGGCTGAATACCTCTGACGTCAGCCGGAAATGTGACGCTCCTTACCATGTTTTAAAGATTCGCTCACAATGCAATGCTAACAGGAGTAAACTTACAGGCTGTGAGTCAAAGCGGGAGGAATTATGATAATGTCGGTCTTGTCTACATCACCAATCCCAGGAAGTAAACTGTTGCCTACAATCCATGTGTTTGTTGTGGTCCAAGAAACAAGATTCACGTAGGAGACGATAACTCACGTCATCGTTTACGTTGGGCTTTGTACTTTCGCATATCGTTAACATGTGCTAATACACACTTACACACCAAAGGAAATTTAAATCCGTGAATCGGATAATAGGTGCTCTTTACAATATACAAAAATAGCCAAAAATATATTGGTGAAAAATACATTTTTGCAAACATATTTCAAAATATATTTCAGCATATTTATATTTGAACTCTTTTGTATATTTTTAGATATATTTAAAATTATATTAGAATTTTTATTTGCCATATGTGTATTTTCTACCCAGTCTCACAAGGTTTCATGATATAGTCACGTAATTTTTTGATTCTATTTTCGTGATATCATCCAGATTTTCACGTTTTTTTGTGATCATATAACGAATTCTTGTTTTTCGTGTGATTATCACATATTGGTTACTCAACTGCTTTTTTCTATTTTTAACCCATTGTTGCTTCGGTTTAGGGTTAGATTTGGTGCTTGCATTAGAATGTCACTTTATACATTGGTTTATACTATTTTTTCTGATTTATTTTTTTATATGTCGCCTGGCGTTAGGGTTAGATTTGGGTTTGGGTAGGGATGTCATTTTATGTAAATATATCCCTAAACCTAAGTGACAATGGTAAGAAAATAGGACAAAACAGTTGAGTAACCAATACGTAATAATCACACAAAAACAGGAATTCAATATACAATCATGAAAAATGCGTGAATTTGTGATAATATCACGAAAAAAGAATCAAAAAATTATGTGACTATATAACGAAATTTCATGAGACTGGGCTGTTATTTTCCACATACCGTACATTTTTGTAGCTCCAGATATCCTGCTTTCCTCAAACACATTGATTTTGTACAAAATCATCGATCTGAAAAGCTCTGTGTCCCTGATTGGCCAGCTAATCTGTATGTTGTTATTGGCCTGAATACCTCTGACTTCAGCCAGAAATGTGACGTTCCTTGCCATGTTTTAAAGATTTGGTCACAATGCAATGCTAACAGGAGTTAACTTACAGGATGTGAGTCAAAGCGGGAGGAATTATGATAATGTCGGTCTTGTCTACATCACAATCAACTGCCTACAATCTGTGTCTTTGTTGTAGTCCAAAAAAAGAGATTTAAGTTGAAGACGATAACATGCGTCATAGTTTATTGTGGGGTTTGTACCTTTTGCATATTGTTAACATGTACTAATACACACTTACATACAATATCGGACCATAGGTGCTCTTTAAAATATACAAAAAATAGCCAAATAATGTATTTCAAAATATATTTCAGCACATGTTTTTTTCTGGCCTTTTTTGAGATATATTTAAACTTATATTTGAATTATTTTGCCATATGGGTATTTATTAACCCAAAATGTATTCTGCCCAATATTTACCCAGCATTGGGTTAAAACAACCCAACTGAATTTAGAGTATTGGACACGCATTTGTTTCATTTGAAAGCTGCTTACAATATGCATAGTATGTAAAAAGGTATACCACTGTACATACTTCTATAACCTCTCAATTCTAATATACTATATTGAATTTACACTATAAATGTACACAATCTGCAATACATAGTGACTGTATCTGCAACAGCATAGCCTTATGTCTTTCTGACTACATGGGTAAGTATTAATTATAGGAAACTTGGTTTAGGTGGCTAACCACACTCTAAGAAAATGCTGGGTTGTTTCAACCAGTGTTTGGGTAAAATATAGAAATTTCCTATAGGTTAATTTAACCTTTTCAGACAGCTGGGTTGATTCATATTATACCCGACTATGGGTTGAAACGACCTACAGTAGCATTTTTGAAAAGCAGGCATGACCGTTATTCACAAACTAACATCTAGGTAATTTACTCTTGGTTTCATAGACAAGGCTTAAGCCTAGTCCTAGACTGAGACACATGTTTCAGCTGTCTCAAATGAAAATAACTTGCACTGACAGATCTTAAAATATGCCAATGCCATTGATTTGTCTCAAGATACACACCAGTAACATCTTTCTCTAAGGCATATTTATAAAAGATGCTTAAACATCTAAGGCATAGTCTTGGCTTTAGCTAAAACCACCAGCCTTATAGTATTTGATTAGAGGTTGTATTTCATATACAGAAAATATATTTGTGAAACTAGAACATGTTTTTGTGAGCAACCAGGTGTAATAATTTATTTAGCACTAACAATTAACATCAGCAGCATCTGTGAGCGCTTCCATTCACTATTTCATAATATTAAGCATGCATCTGGTGTCTACAGTAAGGTTCCCCACCCTGAAACATAATCTCATATATTTCGTCAAAACTCCAAACTCCAGAAATAGAATAGTCCACGCAACACTTGCAAAAGAACGCCTTTTCAATTAAATACATTCAAACAATCAGAACAGTGACTCAGAATGGGATTTAAATAAATGAGTCACAGTCATATTGGTTATCTCATTACACATCTCATTATTGATGTGTTTGATTTCCTTTTTTGGAAAAGTTACTAAACTTTGCTTTGGACGCACGTATGGTGCCACTTGTTCGGTAGATCATAACACATTGACTGACAAACATTAGAGTAGAGCAGTGGTTCCCAAACTGGGGGTGCACGATGGTGCCAGGGGGTGGGAATATTTCGGTTATTGCAAATTCTAAGTTGAAATTGTTTTATGTCATGAATTTTCTTGGGGGGGGGTAGCACAAAACGAAGCAACCTGGGGGGGGGGGGTGCATGCCAAAAAGTTTGAGAACCACTGGAGTACAGGAATAACTACAGGAATCTCCATTATAATACATCTTCTTACCAACAGGGGGGGCTCTTTCTACTATCTACTAAGGCACTTTGCCCTTAAGGCCAGGACAGATGGCTTGACACATACATGACTGCCTAAATCAGTACTGATCTACAACCTTGCCAAACATCCAAACCATTACATGAGATATTGGGATAATGACCCTGGAAGTATCAAAAGACTGTCTAAGAACAGAAAGGCAAGACCAGCGTGAGACTTTGGTGCTAACACCAATCCCTCCAATCACAATCCCGACTTCTGCTTAAACTACACAAGTCATGATTAATTTCACAGCTTGTTACCATGGCCCTGAGGCAGAAATGACATTGTAGAAATGTTACAATTAAGTAGGAAAGAAATAGGATGAAATTAGTAATTTAATAGATCATTGACAGCAGAAAATAAGTCATTAAAAGCATCCAATTTATATAACCTCATAAAACATGCTATTAGCAGAGATGCTTTGCATTACAACCAATCACTAATAGAGTATTTGTCACTAATAGAGTAATCATACAACCTTGATTCTGACATCATCAAACAAACCATGGGATAGATGGGTGATTCTCACGAAACCATTGAAACAACACGGCACTAATGATTTTAGCTTTAAAATGTGTAATATAGTAACATTAAAAAGCATCAAAATTAACACAATACTGTGTTCTACCTTGCACAATGTGTGATTTCAACATAAGAATTTATAATTGGAAATTTTATCTAATTTTTTGCTGAAATTCTCATTACCGCAATGTGTCCGTCTGTGTTTGAACATGCGTTATGTTGTAATTTAATCAAATTAACACAAAAATATTAAGAAAAAAAATAAATGGATGTTTTGCTAGACTACTTTAGATGACAGAAAAAATATTTACTGAATATTCATGTATAATAATAATGAAGAAAAATTTGGAAAATGATGTGTCCATGCCTGATGTTCTCATCCTCCGCAACACTTTTTGAGAACAGTTTAAGCACACATACAGAATTTTAATAAAGTTTGATTTTGAGTGACCAAGCACATGGACCAGTTACTTCAAGATGGCTACCAGATAAGATCATTTTTTTACACTTAATTTGAAATATTGTCTTGTCAGAATGCTTACACGACATTTTGATTATCATTACCGCAACAGATGCTTATTAAATGTTGATTTAATTAATAGAAGCATAATACTTTGATTTTAAAAGCATGTGCATAATCTCCAAATTATGTTCTTTCAGGTTTGTCATGTCATTTTGAAAATATATCAGTGTTGATGTTTTCTGACTGTTGCGGTAATGAGATTTTTTAGGACTTGTTTTTAAAATTATGTTACAAAAAGTGTTAAATGATAAGTAAAAGTTTTTAAATTAATGTTCCCATTTACTCCAGACTTTGTTTTTCAATGTCTGGTGGGAAAAAAGTAAATTTAAGCAATTTTTACATTTTCATGCTTCAAACCAAGTTTTCGTGAGAATCACTCAGATACTGTAGATCTAAGCTGGGAAAGGACAATTTGGCATATCCAATGTACCGACGCTGACACATGGAGAACATGCGAACTGCACACAGACTCGAACCGGGGAATTTCGTGCTACCCAATCGTCTTTCGTTGCTGTCAATTAACATACATTTTTGTCAAACAATTGAGATGGCAAAGCAAACTTACATATATTATGATTGACAGTTTGTATTATTCTCTTTATGTATTCTGCATATTATAAGTTTATGTTAACCTCTACCTTTTGAATGTGTTACACTGACACATTTCACCTACAGACTTTTACCATGCTCTAGATAATCGATACATGTACTAAGACTTTCCCGGGTAGGTGTTTTACCACTGTTTCCCTCCGCACTGGACAGACAGCAACACCGCTACACAAGATTAGCTCTTTATTGTGGGCGACGTATGAATTGTTTGTATACATAAAGCCAAAATGCACAGCACATTGTTTTAGATGTGGGATTTTTGTTGGACAGTGACTCATGAGTTGACCTTTTCAGAAACACGTGGGTTTTTGAAACTACAGTGTCAACACTGGGTGAAGTCTGCAGAAACGTTAATGACTGTCTATCGCATATATATATGTGAAAGAAATTTGCCTGTGGATATTTCGATTATTTTAAAAACACTTCGGATCGACGTTAATAATATGAGGAATGGCATTGAAGTCCACGGCTTTCCATCATACATCTGAACTTTCCTTAGTCATAGAGCATAAATCTCTCCAACACAAAAGACCCTTTGTATCAAGCGGATGAATTATTGACGACACAGCTTTTTTCCTTCTTCAATATTTCAAATGCTGGATTCTCTTTCATTTTGCTTTTCCAGCGCTCAGTTTTTAATAGGAACAAAGTCGAGGAAATCAGAGTGGCCAGGTTATATGGCACAGATGAAAAGTAATATAGGCAAATGATCAAATCAATAAAGAGGATTCACAAAAGGCCACGATCAGTTTGTGTGTGTTTGTGTGGAGACGAGTGATTCAGTTTTTTTCTAGCGGTTTAAGGTGTAGTTCTTTTTCTGCTGATATAGTCTAAAGGATCTGAGAAACATCAGTAGTAAAATATAAAAGACGCACCTTGACTTTTTACTTACGGAGCGTGTGTGTGTGTTTCCAGGTAGAAGAAAATGTATTCAGACAGAAATAAGGCATATCGTCAACTTTCTTTGCAAAACTCTGGGCTGTCACGGGTGGGTTCAAAACACGCCGTCGCTTCTCCCATTTTTCCCTTTAACTTTTAAGATCAGAGCTTGTTTGGTGCGTATAGGTTGGTTTTTAAATTTGGGTGTGGAACAAGAACCTGAGACACTCGTTGGTCTTTCTGTTACCAAGTTCCTCAACTGTGTCAAACTGGCCCAATTAAAAAATAATGGTAATGTGACTTGAGCTATATGTGAGATTTACACCCTATCTTTGCAATATTAAATCTAGTTATCTTTTCTCAAGATGCATTTATAAATATGCATATTTGAAATGTATTTCCAAAAATTTTACACTGTCAGAAAAAGCTGTAACTGGGGCAGTACCCTTCACACCAGTGGTCTCCAACATGGTGCCCGCATGCACCAGGTTGGCCGCATGGAGTCTGTTAGTCGCCCGCCAAAGCACATTCTATTAATAGCCTCAATTTTAATATTTATCACATATTATTTTATAAAACCTTGACTTCTTTTATGGATGTTAAAGGAATAGTATGTAGGATTGTGGCCGAAACTGGTACTGCAATCACAAAACTGGTGGCCAATACACAACATGACAACATCAACATCAGTTAAGGGCTGCAACTCCACTTTTTAAATGACCACTTTTGTCAGTGATATAAGTATTTGAAATGAAAATTATTTCTTAATGTCTAGTAACATATCAGGGCCATTTTATGATTAATTGATATTGAAAATTGAGATTGAAATTTCATACTGTTCCTTTAACATTTTAAACAGTGATTATTAAAGAGCACCTATTATCCTAATCACGATTTTACATTTTCTTTGGTGTGTAAGTGTGTATTAGTACATGTTAACAATATGCAAAAGGTACAAACCCCAAAGTAAAGAATGGCGCGAGTTATCGATCAGCTTGTTCAGGCTCGTAATGAAAAGGTAGTAAAGATGGCATTAACTCCTGTCAGCATTGCATTGGGAACGAATCTTCCAAACATGGTAAGGAGTGTCACATTTCCGGCTTATGTCAGAGGTATTCAGGCCAATCACAACTTACAGATTAAGCTGCATTCAGACTAACAGCGACTAGCAGTAGGAGAGCGATGCAATCTCATTTATTTCAATGGAAGCTTGGCGACTTCTGGTTGACTGTTGGTGACTGAAATGGGCGTGTCCAGTCGCTCAACAATGTTGAGAAATGTTTAACTTTATGCAAATTATGAGCGACTTTCGGGAGCGACTACCAATGAGAACGAAGCAGAGTTCACGTCATCCGTCTCTCGTCAGTTACTGAATTGGACCGTACTCATTTGTTTATGACAAACAGATTACAAATGCCTTTTTTGAAAGAGATGAGCGACACACAGCGACAAAGTCACTTATAATGTAAATATACCTTTAGCTGGCCAATCAGAGATGCGCTTTTCAAAACGAGGATCTTTGTATAAAACCAACATGTTTTAGGAGCGACAATAATGTACGGTATGTGGAAAATAATGTGTTTTTTGAACCATAAACCAAGCAAACCCATTGTATTTCACCAAATACACCAAATAATATTGTTTTTAGCAACGTAATAGGAGCTCCTTAAAAACATGATGAATAAATGATGATGATGAACAATAAATAAAATAAAAAGAAAACATTAAAAAGTAGCCGTCCAGATTATTTTATCTATTGTAGTAGCTTTTGCTCATAAAAGGGTTGGAGACCGCTGCTTTAAAAGGTACTAGTATGTACTTTTGGGTAACTTATATGAACTTTTTAGGTGCAAAGGTTTACTTTTTGAAAGGGTCCAAGTCTTTTGACAGGGTCCAATCTTTTTCTGGAAAGTGACCTTGACCTTGCGAAAAGGTGCTACACAAAATAAACTCCTTTATGACTCACACTTTGCAATATGTAGTTGACATTTTTGTGTTTATAATCAAACATGTTTTTTTTTTTTGCTGATCCTCATAACCTTTTTATCCAAAGGTCAACACCTACAAGGAAGGAACTGCATTACACCATAGCATACTGAATCATCGTAGTTTGACACCTAAGTGTATACAGTATACTGCTGTCGTGTTATCACGTCAAGTTTGTTTCACTAAGATGTTTATAATTGATCTTAAGATCCCTTAATGTTGCTGACAGGCACTGAGGTGTTAAATCTTCTGAAAAGACAAGATAAACACTCATTCACACCCATTTCAGTCAGCCTGCCAAACAAGTCTGTATAAAAACACATTACGCTCCACAGGTTTTGTTACGTTTATTCAATCTGGAGTTATTATGCACGGGATCAAACCGCAATCTGTGTCCCTTTTCTGAAAGTTGACTTTTAACGCTACAGTCCTCTCTTGCGTATTTTGTTTTGTCTGAGTTTTAAAGTTTGTCTGTATTAATCATGCGCCCTTTTGTAGACATCAAAAACCCCTTTGGAGTCGCATCCGAGTTACCAGCAAGTAATGGCATGCATTTAAAAAGAAAGGGAAAATTCACAGGAGGAGATGAAATAAAAGAGGTCACTGAAGTGCCTGTCTATGCGTGAGGAGAAACGCTGTCAACTCCATCATCGCTCTGCATCACTTCTGATGGTTCTTTACTGTTTAGAGTTCTTCAAATATTATTTATCTCTTTAAATGAGAGCAGGATAAAGCATTAGAAAATAAAATAAAACTTGACTATCATCCTAGTTATCCGGGTTGGTTTTTAGTATCAGCATATTCTCCTGTGCGTATAAGCAAGCACCCTCATTCATGTGCTATTAACCTGATTATTATTTAAATAGTAAAATAAAAAAAACTTCCCATGCATAAGCTAAAATTAACAATATTTTGGTGAACGAATGTAAAAAAAATATTGTAGACTGAGAATATATTGTAGTAGAGATCATAATTTGTATCTGGACGTAGTGTCTGTGATGTCACCCATAGGTTTGTGAAGAGCTTTTTTGAAGCCATTGCCGTCGCCGTATTGGCATTGTGTCACCGCGCATCACTCGCGGATAACCGAAAATGTGTAATGAGGCGGGACTTGAGTGAAGCTGAATTGGCTGGTTGTGAAACCACGCCCGATTAGCTCGACTCTAGTGACAGCAGTGGCAGTTCACCCATCACTCAAGTGGCCACGCCCTTAATTATGCAGATCTTTAACGCTTAATATAATTTAAATGGATACATTAATAAAAAATCACCCCCTCACAGTCATGAAACACTTTTTGTACCAGCCTGTAAACATATTATTTTCTACTGTAAAGTTGGCATTTTAACATTGAGGTCTATGGGAATTGATTCTCTTTTGGAGCCAGCTTCTAGTGGCCAGTCGATGAATTGCAGTTTAAGTCACTGCCATGCTGGCTTCACGATAGAGATTGGAAGGTTGCCCCTTGGTTCAAACCCATGACCTTATATGCACTGTTACTACAACATAATCTCATGGAAATTCGTACATATTTTACGAGGTGGCAAATTCGTATGAATTCGTACAACAACCAAAGTGGTACGTTTTTGTGCAATGTGCTTTCACCCCTGTGGTGCTGGGGCGAGAGATCATTATTGTTTTTTTTTTTTTGAATAGTCATGCATTTTTATGATTAACTTTGTACAAATTCATACCAACGTCGAATTAGCCAAATTTTGTAAAATACATAAATTCCCATAGTAGCAGTCATTTATAGAGATTTGGGCCCTTACTTTTAAAATGCTGCATATAGAAAACATCCTTAATGTGATCTTACGATCATTTCTCAATAGCGTGCACGTGGGATTCATAGGGCTGTGACTATTAATCGTGCAAATGCGTGTTTTCTCAATGAATGAATTCGAATGAATTACGGTGAAATGCCGCCACATCCAAAAGCCAGAGGGCGCTCTCGTGTAAAAACGCCATTTGTGCCACAGAAGTAGTAGCATTACAAATGCTATTCCAGGAAATGTCTAAAGGGATATTTATATCGCTTTTATTCAGATTGTTTCAGGTATTTTCATCATAATAAAATATTTTGTATGATTGTGTTTGACGAGTGTTGCATTTTTTAAATTCACATTATAAACAACTCAAACTCATAGTGATTTTAGATTGATAAGGACTTCCTACTAATCACAGAGCCTTGCAATTCAAAATCGATTTCAGGCAGATGAATCGTCACAGCCCTAGTGATTCATATAACGAATATACGCATAGACAATGCACGTATGCCTCACTTTACGATGTGAAATGTATAAATCGAGAATGATCTTGAAATTGTCCGCATCTGAACAGTTGAATATCTCCACATTTAAAGAATATCTAATTAATGTCATTGACATATAAAAGAGCACCAGTCAATATTTAAATCATTTTCGAGCAGCAAGAACGGCCTGTACTTACAAAAACCTGCAGCAATCCGGCAAGCAAAAATGCGTACACATGCTCATACCCTGACATGGCGCCAAACACTTTTCAATGTCAAGTTTTTATAAATAATGTTGCTGTGGGCCTATTTGTCTTGGAAGAGTAAGCAACACTCTTAACAATCATCTAGCATAAAAACTTTTAGCAACCATTCTGAACTCCCATTAAAAATACATAGAAACCAATCAAAATGCTTTACCAATGACTGGGAGCATTGTCAGACCTCACAGCGGCTTGTTTTGCACAGGCGAGCAGCACATCTTTAAAAAATCTTTATATTTCTAAACCGGAGCTTGATGTCTCTTCCTTAGGTTCTCTAGACTGCATTGAGTAGTAGTGATACGTGCTGCCAGCAGTGTTTATGTCTGTGTGTTTGCGTGAGGTTAGAACTTGCTGGTCAGCTTTGTCCTGCCTTCATTCCAGCTGCTTTCCTCCCTCTGGGCATCACTGCCTCCATCAGTACCGTGGTCAGGTGTCATCAGAAATACAACAAGCATATTGAACAACTCTTGCCAGGACCAGCGGGCACACTTCAGTTGAGCCACCGTGGTTGCCCTCAGCTTCCAGCCATTTGGAGGTTCGCCGTGTCAAAGCTGATGCAAGAAAAAGTGACTGGTACCTTCCAAGGTGGACAGAGTCCGGCAGGCAAATGTTTTGTTAAATAAAGGAAAATAGCTTGGCAACAGCGACAGCGGTGAAAAAGCAAGTTGTTTTCCTGCATGAGGTGATTTTGACCTCAGGTTGAACAAAATAAATAGATGTTTGGTACTTGTTAACACTGCTGGTACTAATCTTTCATAGACTCTTTTTCATGATATGGTAGCAGCTCAGCTTTGGTCACCATAGCAACATTTATGGATGAAGATTTTTCATTTCTAAAGGCGTCCTAATTTATGTATAACTAATACATCAAGTAATGTACAGTATGTACAGTGACCCCAAAATGTATTTGTCACTTATGCGACACTTATGTATGAATGTCATAACATTTTCAAGCGTTGGGTCAGAAAGGGACAATCCCAACCCACTGGGTTGTAATATAACCTACAGTATGCTGGGTTGTTTAAACACATTGTTAATTTAACCCAAAGGCAAGGTTTGTCACTTTTTGTTTGGGGAAAACTAGACCATCCATACATTAATGGAGATCGCAAAGATCAGAATGGTCATTCTAGTTCTGCCTACCAGTAAAAAGAGCCAATCTGCATCCGTTAAAGAAATTAATTGTCTGAGAGAAAGAGGGACTTAAACAGGTTGACAGGTCTTGCTTGTCTTGTTCCTGGAGACATTGCAAATATGGTGGCGCAGTGACGCGACTTCATCCATACGCAAGTTAATCCATACACACATTAGGGAGGGGCAATTTAATTGACCTAATCTGCATGTCTTTGCCATGTGGGAGGAAACCAGAGTACGCTAAGTAAACCCACACTGAACATGCAAACTTGACAGAAAAGCCACCTGAACTAGCCGGGTGTCAAACAGGGGACATTTTTGCTACGAGGCAACAGTGCTACCCACTGAGACACTGCCTCTCATTTGTCCCTTTTTGACCCAATGCTTTTTTAATGTGGCTTAGGTATCCAAATACTTTTTAAGACTTGTAATGTGTGTAGCAGGCCAGAATCCCCTTTGGTTAAATACGGCGTACCGCAGGGATCAGTTTTAGGTCCTATCCTGTTCTCGTTATATGTGCTACCTCTAAGAGACATTATCAGGAAACATAACATACGTTTTCACTGCTATGCGGATGATACCCCAGGGCTCCAGACTAACTTTTTTCACTAGGAGCACAGTGGCCCCCACCTGAAAATTTTAGGGGTGCAACCAGAAAATTTAGGGGCACACACTGTAAATCAATATGCTTACCAAATTTCTACTAATTTCCACTGTATTACTAATAAATACTTTAATGATAGATGCAGAAAGTAGTCTGCTGTTTCAAATTCAGTGTCACATCACAAAAAAGTGGTCAAATTTCCTGGTCTCACATGTGCGACTGCATGTAAAATTCAGTGGCACACTTTCAAATTTTGGTGGCAAAATGCTACCATTTGGTGGCAATCTGGAGCCCTCTACCCAGTTCTACATCTCCTAACATCCCAGCGAAACACACCAGTTTTCTAAGCTAACAGACTACATCAGCGATATTAGTGACTGGATGGCACATAACTTTCTTATGCCAAACTCCAATAAGACAGAGATACTTATTATCGAGCCGAATCGCTACAAACATAATATCTCAGATTACAAGTTGCCCATAGATGGCTAAATAAAATTGAATTGAATAGAACATTGATGAATGCAGGTTCAAGGTAAAATCACATAAAGTACTATGAAGATTTCAAAGAGTTTCAGTAAGCTGTGTTGCTATAGAGGAGGTCAGGTTCATGGTGAGGATATCCTGAAGAGAGAGGTCGGTGGTTAATGAGTTGAGGAAAGCGTTGGCTGGAACACGAGCGGTTGGAAGCTCTTTTTCCTCTGCCCGATCAGTAAGGATGTGCTCCGCTGTTACCTCCCAATTGTGTTAAGGCCAGATCCCTGTGGGCCACGGTAAACACACACAAGCCTTTTTCAGTTTCCCCGCGGCTCTCAGAAGCGTTTTTTTTCTCTCTCAAGTCAACCCTCAAGTCAACTGGTTTGTTCTCCTAATCTCTGAACAATACAGTAGTCACAATGATTTCATCATAGCATGTTTGGCATAGTGACGTACCCAGTTGCTGACAGAAAACTACAATTTTCATTGTTTCTTTTATGTTTCGGTCCTTTTGACAAAGATATTATTTAGTGTCACCGTGCAATGACAGCCGTCACAAAAGCATCAAGACCCATTGTGATTGTGTTTGGCACGATATCATCACAGAATAAAAACCTTTCGGTTCCCATATATACTTGCTGAAAAGTAAGTCAAAATTGATTGGTTTCCTTTAAAATAATCTACATTTGTTTCAGTAGTGAGGGTCAGCTAAACATTTAAGTTGAACTTTAATGAGTTTAACACAAATCTGCTTCACACTAGTAAAATAGAAATGACTGTGAAGTTTTGACCATGTCACGTGTGCTTTATTTTTTCTTTACTGAATAACTAGGTCACCTAACTAGTCCAGAGCTAGTGTAGAAATGCCCATGCTGTCTTGCTAGTTAAATCATGTTCGTATAAAAGTTTAATCATTACGTATTTAGCTCACTGGAACTGTTCAACATTTTCTTGACTTATTTTGGTCACAGGGAGTGTCTTTTTTTAGCCTGATTAATAAAAACAAGAGCTGTGTGAAGTTTTTTTCTTCGTTTTTTTTTTTTACTTCCTGCTATCTGGTTTTCCACGCCTTTGACTTGCCCTCTCTGTCTCTTCAGCTGCAGCGTCACCGAGCATGTGGTTTTCCTCTCCTCGCGACACACAGGAAATGTTGCAGCAAAAACAAATTCAGTCACCTTTTCCATGCTGTTCTGAAGCCACAGCGTCTAAATATAGGGGCATCAAATGACTAAAATAAAACAGTTTAAACAATGGTGTTTGGGTGTTTTAACCACCGAGAATAGTGTTAAAGATGTCTTACGTTTTGTTTGTTGAGGTTAGATTACTAACTAGAGTTTTTACGTATCAGATGATTCATGGCTTCAATTAATTGGTATTAATAGTGATGGGAAGCATAATGGAAATTATGGTGCGGCTGAAATCATAACAACAAACTGTTATTTTTAACCAGCTGGTCCTAAGAGCATTTTTGTTAGATTCAGTTGCTCTTAAGTTCGCACAGGTGTCCTGGCAGAGTAACCAAATGTGTAGTTTCGCAGTAAATTTTTGCTGTCTGAAAGCTACTAGATTTACAAATGAATGATGAGTTTTTGCTGGGTTCACAGATATAACAGCAGGCACCGTTCGTAAGATCTCCACGTATTTCCTTGTAATTGTAAACAAGCGGGACGGATATCTCAAAGAGTGTTGCACATCCCTCTTTAACTCTTTCTTTCCTTTCATCTGTTGTCTATTCATGGAAAAAAGCCATCGGGTCAGAGGAGCCTTTAAGAAAGCGGATTAGACTTCATTGTGTGCGAGTAAAGAAAGCAAAAGTCACTCTATAAATAGCTGGATTTACACTTCTCTGTTTGTGACTTACACCAGTGGTGAGGCGATAGCAGTAATGAACCTGGCTAAGGTTATTGTGTTTCTAGAGATACAATGAGAATATGAGAACAATTTGAGTATATAATGAAAGATTCTTTTAGGAAAAATCATGCTATTTAAGAAAAAAATTCTATTTTTTTAAAGGTTCATTGTGTACATTTTAGAAGGATCTCTTGACAGAAATGCAATCTAATATACATAACTATATTATCAGTGGTGTATAAAGATTTTACATAATGAACTGTATTGTTTTTATTACCTCAGAATGAGCCGGTTTTATTGACATACACCGCGGGTCCCCTTACGTGGAAGTCGCCGCCATGTTTCTACAGTAGTCCTAAATGCTCTACAGAGCTTGTTTCATCGCTACGTTGTCTCAAACGATGACATGTTTGACCTGTGGCGGCTACCATATGCGTTATATAATTGAGGGGTGAACTGTTGGTTGCAATTTGCAATCTCACCACTAGATGCGCTCAGCTCGTCAATGTCAGTTCTTACACTGCAAACCAATCACAGTGAAGGAGGGGTGGGATACTCCACTTTTTTGAAAATATGCTAATTTTCCAGCTTCCCTATAGTTAAACATTTGATTTTTACTGTTTTGGAATCCATTCAGCTGATCTCCGGGTTGTGCGCTACCAATTTTAGCATAGTTTAGCACAATCCATTAAATCTGATTAGACCATTAGCATCGCGCTCAAAAATAACCAAAGACTTTAGATTTTTCCTATTTAAAAATACTCTTCTGTAGTTACATCGTGTACTTAGACTGACTGAAAATTAAAAGTCGCAATGATATTATGCAGTGCCCAAAAATAGTCCACTGCTATTGAAAGTTACCAAGGGGACTATTTTCAAGCGCTGCGTAATATCATTCCACCTCCTACAGCCATGTTACAGTCATTTGGGCCTTAGTACACGATGTAACTACAGAAGAGTCAAGTTTTAAATAGGAAAAATATTGAAAGGCTTTGGTTATTTTTTTTAGGCGCGATATTAAATGGTCTAATCAGATTCAATGGATTATGCTAAGCTATGCTGAAAGTAGTAGCGCCAGACCCGGAGATAAAATTATTTACTAAACATTTTACCCTCCACCACAGTTTTCATTTGTAGTTATATTTAAAGGAACAGTATGTAGGATTGTGGCCAAAACTGGTATTGCAATCACAAAACTTGTGGCTAAAACTGGTACTGCAATCACACAACTGGTGGCCAATACACAACATGACAACATAAACATCAGTTGAGGGCTGCAACTTCACTTATTAAATGACAATATCCTGGCCGGACCACTATTGTCAGTGATATAAGTATTTGAAATGAAAATGATTTCTTAATGTCTAGTGACATATCAGGGCCATTTTGTGATTAATTGATAAACATTTCTTACATACTGTTCATTTAAATCTGATTCTCCATTATTTGTTACATTAAAGTCTGTGCAAAGTCATTTTAGAGAATTGTTTGTAAAGACATTATAAATGTATTGCTGAAATACGTTGCAAAGGCTGAAATACTTAGTACTGAATTGTGGAGTTACACACAATTTTTTCCACATTTCTTTTTTTAATGATTATTTGGGTGTGGCTTAAACGGTGGCTTGATGACACACTAGAACCCCTGAGCATGGCTCCTCCCCTAACACAAGTGCGAGACTTTAAATTCGGTTTCATTATCAAACCTAATGCGTTCCTAATTGCATTTTTTGTGAAACTGTTCATTTAAAGCTTTTTTAAGCATCTCATAATTTCTTATTTTTTCTATTACAAAGACATTTGGAATAATCCAAAGCCAAATAATAATACTCCAAAGTCTTAAAAGGAAAAGGTACCTAAAATGCAGCTTTGATTGTTTACTCGGCTATTACACTCGAGAGTCTCCTCATAAACGAAATGTGACAGTGTATCCATCATGTCAGCATATTATGTATCAATGAAAAATAACCTTGGTTAAAGTAGTCTCTAAACAGCCGTTGCAATCTTGAGGCTATCGTCTCGCTGCTATAACACACAAATTCTATTAAACACACCGTTACAGAATTCAGCCAGCAAAGCGGAGAAGAGTGAAATCACTCCGAGAGTCATTTCAGATTTATTATGGGCTTAGATAGTTACGTTAGTTTCTTGTTTATAGAGGACTTTAATTTGTTATTGGTCTACGAGTCGGGGTGTTTTATGCCGACGATTACGCAGCATACAGTTTCCTCCGTGTTCGTCTGTCTGGAGTCCAGGCTGAGCTCTGCCATGTGGAGCTGGATTTCCCCTGGATTCACTCCAGACCTCTCTTCACCTCCCTCTGCTGTTCTCTCTCATTCTTTCCTGTGAATCTGATTCCTCACCATAGAAATGTTCAATTGACCTCCCGGTTCCTTCTGTCATTTCATTCCCACAAAGACAGATCACGAATTTGAATTAACCCCTGACCTTAGATTGGAAAATAAGTAAAATTCTGCTGTGTATCTATAGAAATGAAAGTGTTGTAGTATTTGCATCTTTATTTTCAATTAGCTGATATTAAACAATGCAGTGGTGGTATATGTGTGTGTCATACCAACAATTAATAAAAAGTTTAAAAACGTATGCAAGTCAATCCAACCTAATTTTTTAAGTTTAGACTTGTAAATTGTTTAACTTAATGTTTAACATATGTTGATATGACATAATTTTTTACAGTGGTAACTTTGATTTAAGTAAGTGAATCAAGCGATTGTGATTCCTATGTTATATTTTTCCCTACATTGTTTTCATGCCGTTTTGATGTAGCATCTGCACATTCTTTGCCATATACAATGTCATTACTGTGTTTCATATTGTGGACATAGTACAGTAATAAAGCCGTGAAATAGCTATAATAGCAAATCTCAGATAATTTCATCTTGGAAAAATCTGACAAGAAATGTTTGATGAAAATGAAAGCTCTGATTTAAATATCTTGGCAGATACGGTCAGATACTGTCTTCCAAATCGCAGACATATTTTAAATTACTCGGCTATCTTCCTTTAAGAGAAAGGTTTCCATCTGCTTTCCATTTAATCTGATTTATGTTTACATGAAAGAAGTTTTGTCGGTCACTGATATGAACGTCATACTGTACACTTTAAATAAATGCTCGGTTATTTTTAGCCATTTCATTAAATTAACCCAGAAAATGCTTATATTTGACCTTAAGAATGGACAAGAACAAACAACCCAGCATTTTGGTTAAATTAGAACCCAATAGGATGGTTTTATCCCTTTGTAACCCAGTAGGTTAAATATTGAAATTTGGCAATCATACAATACCAAAATATATCAAGAATAAAACTGTACTTTGCAACACAGGACATGTTATAAAATTATATGTTTCCTGACAAGGTTTTCATACAGCCTCAAAATCAAGCAATTGTATCAACACCACTTCCAAGTTTTTTTTTTAATAAACAATATTCAACAAGCATGCTTTCAGGGAACACTAAAACGCAGGGTTTCTGATAAAACTTTGAAGCTCCGACTCAACTGAGCTCCGACTCCCAGCCATCATAAATCTTCTATCTTAGATTATTGCGTAATCACGGGGGGAAATATGATGCCAATAAAGCGTGTGAGCCGGCGGGTTATTATCGGTGGGCGTTCATTCTGTAAGAATTATACAAGGATTTGCCATATAATTCGAATGGGTCTGTAGCTGGGTCTGGTGGGGACGTTTATATTCACACCGCTGAGACTGATGGATATTGCCGTACGTTTTTTTTTTAGATCTGTAAGTTGCAAAGAGTCAAAAGTGTGTCGTACATTTGGTATTCATCTGGATCTGACTCAGTGTGTTTTGTAAATATTTTGCTTTTAAATATTTAAGCCAGTTGTGACCCTGTCTGTGAAATCCAAGCTATAGTCTCAGTCTAATTATGATAAGCATCAAATTTCAACTTTGACATGATCTTACTCAAAAACAATATTAAAGATATCAAGGTTATATTTACACACAACGATGGTTTTATCTAAAAAACAGTAAATCTCAACGAAATGACTTTAGCTGAGTTTCCACGGGCAGGGTCACATATATTTTACGTTATGGTTTACGCTACTGTCACCTGACGGGTTTTGGGATCTCAAAACATTTCTCTGTAACAACAAGACTTTCAGGTGTGTGTAGAATCAAACTTACTGACGTGTAGGGCCGGCGTGCATGCAGACACTTGTCCCGCACTTCTCCGCTGCAATCCAATCACAACCAGTCAGACGACTATTACACCCCTGTCATGTCAGATTTTCCGTCGTCTAAACCTATTAGTCAACTCGGCCTTTTTGTCCCAGAGCTAATGATATACCATTAGACACATTAGTTTGACCTAAAGGCTTTTTTATTAGAATGTTCAAATACATTTACAATCTATACGGTGTTTCGGTAACAGTTCTGTGTTGACGTGAAAGTGCAAAGTGAATACACACTAAATGCTTTATTTTAACATCCCTTTAGTTAAAAAATAAAGGCATTATTTATTAGAGATGGTATTTAATAGTTAAATTCCTGGGTTGAGTCAGACATGCACACGCGCATTCATCAAAAAAAAAAAAAAGAAAGAAAAGAAAACAGCCAGAAGTTGTGCTAAGCAATCATCAGTAAGTAAATGCCTTTAGTGTTGGGTTTGTCTTCTTGTAAGCAAGGTCACATGGCAGCTTTTTTAAGATCCGACTTGTTGCGGCATCGACTGTGAGGCTGTTTCCGCTTTCCACGCGTCACCATTAGACTCTCCATTTCTGGGTTTGTGATATCACGGAGCACAGGAAGTGACATCACGTCCTTGTTTGTGAGCCGTGGCAATTGCGGGCTAGACGACAAACGACAGCTGTGCTGTGCTGGAAAATGGATATGACTATGGTTTCGAGGTTAGCCTCATAACTGTGTTGTTTTATTGGTGTCTTTCTGCGTTTTTCTAACAACAGGGTAAATGCTTCCCATTGCTGCATCATACCAAGACAAGCGTATCACTAATCTTCCTATTGCTAATGCAATGCATAAATAATTTCAAAACCTACAAGATTCAACTTAAACAAATAACATAACCAAATATGCAAATAACTTTTTTTGCCAATTTGTATATTTTATTAAAAATATTTGATAAATATTTTTTAAATATGTTTTATTAATATTATATCATCCTACACTGTAAAAAGTGAAAGTTGGATTAACTTAAAAAAAAAATACTTCAATTGGTAAATCCTAAAAAATTATTTAAAAGTTATTATTTAAACTTACTTTTTTATTTAAAGTGGTTTTAACTTACACATGGAAGTTAAAACGACTTAATTTTTAGGTGTTACCAAATAAAGTCATTTTTTTAAGTCGATCCAACTTTTACTTTTTTCAGTGTAAGCGACAACAAATCTAATGTGAGATTAATGAGTTCATTACAATAGTTATCACAAGCAAACAAGCTCAATTCGGGTCATGTGGTCGGTTTATGCAAAACAGTCGTGGAACAAATAACAGGTTGTATACTGTACTTTCCACCCCACCAAAACCACAGGTGCAGACCTCACTGGAGCGTTTGCATAGTAAAATGGCCACAACGCCGGAGGGTTCGCATTCAGATGCACCATATACCATGGAAACTGTCACCTATTGGTGACATCTCAGACACTCATTGTAGTAGGCTCTGTCAATTCATGTGATGACCACCATTGATGGAATCTAAAATGCCAGTGCAAATGACACTTTAATGCATTAAAATACCCCATTAATCTGTTAAAAAACACTTGTATGTACAGTATCTGCCCCTTTTGTTGCAAAGCAGAACGCGTATCCTCTACAATAAATCATGTTTTCATCTAAATAAAGAAAGGAAAGACAAAAGGCTTGGGTACCTTGGAGACCAGTAGGACTTCTTTGCCATGGCAACTGTGTGCTGAGATACCGAGCGGTGATGTGGCTTCAACAACACGTTCTGTGGAAGAATGCAGAAAGTGCTCGATATTGCGTTTCGACAGTTTTATATTTCATGCATCCCTGTGAAATGAGAAGAAACGCCACGTTTTGTCAGCACGCCATCTCCAAATGTACAATAGCTCGCATACTGATGCACAAAGTTAACTTTTTTTGACATTGTACAATGTTTAAAATCTTTTAGTGTGTTTCTAAACACGATATAGTCTATGCATTTTACATCTTGTATATCTAAGTATCTTGAAAGCAACAAACTGATTAAATGAAGATATTTTATTTATTAAATAAGGATTTTATTGTCTTATAAAGTACATGTGCACATGCATGTCTCTCTCTCTTTCTCTCTCTGTCTCTCTCTCTCTCTCTCTCTCTCTCTCTCTCTCAAACACAAACAGTAGACATGAAGGTTCAGAGTTTGTACTGCCTGCTGTGTGTTGAGAAAGCTTGTGTTAATTTCCTGTGGCAACAGAATAGGAGCAGCACTACATACAGTGTGTTTAACAATCAGTTAAAGGGTAACTTGGGTCATGTGACTTAAATGATGAGAAAAATGCCCTTAGTCTTTGTGTTTTATTCTCTGTATTTATGGTATTCATACATCACAAGCTTTGCTCAAGGACTTTGTCGATTGATTTGTCTGACGTTTAACCAAGTATGACTTGATACTTGACGAGGCAACAGCTACTTGTGAATTGAGATCAAGCCTTGAACGACGCAATATGAACGAAACATGTCTAGACCACTAGAGAGGTGATTGCCCATCAGGTTTTTGTGTTGAAAATGCGATTTGTACATTCACATCTTTCATCTTTCCCATTTATTAGACAGATCTGTTGAGCTTGTGCCCTGGCAAGTTTTGCACCGTGCTATCAAAACACAAGTCACGTTTTTCCCATTAACAGAGGACGCGGTATTATTCGCAAAGCAAACCCAACCTTAGTTCAAAAACATGTTGACAATCTGCTGCATATGTCGCTCCACTAGCATATAGGATTTGTGTACATAGAGGGATGGGTTGGAAATCATGATGATGAAAACAGATGAGATGCTAACTTTCATTTGGCAAATAGCGCTTGTTAATGCAAAAAATATGAATGTACAATTTAATATAAAAATCAGAGTGTGTCTCAGCTGCGAAATAGGCCTTGATCAAGTTTTTGGACGGGTGGTTAGAACGGGGGCTGGCACACGAGCGAGATATTAGTGACATAACCCAAACAGCTGTCAGAAATCTGCGTTATGATATATGCCTGCTCTAGCATCCCATAAAACCTCGGCCATCTGTACACAGGATGAATTTCTAAACAACATACACCCAGTCAAGTCAGTTTGATCAATACAAACTGCATTTTACAATTACGTCTCTGCTCCAACACCTTGTGAGACTGCATTTTTCAAGCGTACAGTCCCAACAAACACCAACGTATTCAGAAGTTCTGATTGATGAACATAGCTGACATTTAAACATACAAACACCAGCAGGGTTAACACCCTGATCCAGTTTAACCCAACAAGCATTCAAATTGTACATTGGAATAGCAATGAATGTATAATTTCTCAAAACATGCAATTATAGAACGCACTGCGATAATCGTACCCAGCAAGCAATAGCCGGCGTTTCACAGTCTAGGTTAACTATAGCAGTAACAACATGAACAAACGGCTTTCTTGGTCATCACGTAACTTCAGGTTAACTCTGCGAAGATTAAATAACAACAAAGTCCTTTGAAAGTAGTTTATTTATATAACAAGCAAAATAAACAACACGTAGATTACATAGGAACGCAAAACATTTGTTATTTTCGATGAGGTATTTGTTTAAGAGTTCAGTTTCAGCAACTAGTCAGACCATTAAACAAACAGAAAACGGAAATCAAGCTCGGACCAGACGCTTATCGCGTCACTGCATGTGCGCCCGATGAAACGGTATAGACCCAATGTAGTCCAGCTATGAGTAACCCACTTCTAGCCAAAATACACTTGAGAGATGTATGATATTCTATCAAGTAAGGCAGTGGTTCTCAAATTCGGGGCATGCAATGGTGCCAGTGGGGGGGGGGGGGCGTTTTAGGACATTTTTTACATTAAGTCATTATAAATTAATTAAGCCTTAAAAAATAAGGCAACTTATATGTTTGGCAAAATCTAATTTTGAGATTAGTTTGTGGGGCCACAAAAGGGATGCACCCTACACAAAGGGAAGCAAGCCGAAAAGTTGGAGAACCACTGATGTAAGCAAAGTCAACAGTGATTACAAGGTGTTTGGTTTCATTTATTTATTTTCTTTTTGGGCTATGGATAGACATCTATTAAGTTTTCACTGACAGCACAAATTTTGCCTTGTTTTAGCCGAGACAACTTGGTTGTTTGGACGGCTATTTTTAAACGCAAATTGTCTTGCTGCGTTAGTGAAACACTCCATCCAAAATGGCATAGGGGCTTCATTTACAGTGTTTGGGAAAGTTACTTTTAAAATTAATGCATTACAATATTAAGTTAGTCCCCCAAAAAGTAACTAATTGCTTTATTTAGTTACTTTTCATGGAAATTAATACTTACATTACTTTTGCGTTACTTTTGCGCAACTTTTTCTTACTTGATCTCTTTCAAGCCTTTCAGGTGTTTTTATGACTGTGAAGTTCTCAATTCAGAAATTGCATATTTCCATTACAAAAATGTCGAGCTCTGGCCTGTCATCTCCATTTCTAACTTAAACTGTTCCCGCTCAGGCGCGCACACATAGAGTGTGTGATTCGACGTGACTTCGTTTAGTTTCATTCAGTACATTATTTTTTTAAAGTCAAATTAATTAAACAAAAAAGTAACTCGCATTACTTTTTTATAAAAGTAACTCAAATATTATTGTGTACATTTATAAAGTAATGTGTTACTTTACCCGTTACTACAGAAAAGTAATATTATTACATAATGCCAGTACTTGTAATGCGTTGCCCCCAACAATGCTCATTTATAAAATGCTGCTTCGAAAACATCCTCAATTTAATCTTACGATCATTTCTCAAAAGCGCACACATGTGATTCATAAAACGAATGTACGCCTAGAAAACTCGCCTTTAGATATGAAATTAATAAATCTTAATGTCATTGACACATAAAAGAGCACCTGTTAATGTTTAAATCCTTTTCGAGCAGCAAGAATGGCTTATATTTTCAAAAACCTGCAGCAATCGAACAAGCAAAAGCTTGTACGTCTGCTCAAACCCTCAAACAGTTTTTATAAATATGGACTTTGCCGCTGATTTTTGTGCACGCACACTTTACAATCAAATCTGTGCATACGCACACTTTATAAATGAGGCCCTTATTTGTGCTTAGCTTAAGAGCAAGATAACATCATACTTAATGTTTTTTACAAGTACGTAGCATCCCTCATGTGCTCGGTGTGAAGAGCTACTAATGTCATATGCATGAGTAACTGTGAGTAAAGCTGCTGAGGGCGTTCATTATTTACTTATGTGGGACTGTTGTGATTTGGATGATGTCTGAGATGCTATTAAGCAGCAGTACCACCTTGTAAACTTGGTGTCAGTCATTCAGTAGATGCCATAACCCATACGTTGAAACTTTGACTAAACTTAAAAAAAATAACTTTCTGCACTGAAATGTTTAAGTTTAAACAACATGAATTAATAAGTCGTTTCAACTTTTTTGACTAGTTAGAAGTTGCTATAAATTATAAAAATAAAGTTAAGCCCATTCTTAAATTAAATTATACCACCTCCTCACTAGTCAAGAAAGTTGAAATGACTTAAATGACTTAAACTTAAACATAAGTGCAACAAGGCACTTTTACAGTGTACGAACAGCAAATCTCTATGTACAGCAATATTTTAACACCAAACTAAGCAACCGGCAGAGAGATCCAGACTCAAACTGTTCTGACAGGGCCTTCTGATTTATTCAGTCTTTTGCCCAAGTTCAACCACTGCTGTTGTGCTGTTTGTTGGCACGATTTCAGGCTCGTGTCTCGTTGCTCATGTCTCGTTCCTGCTCTTCATCCTTCATGACATTTTCTCTTCCGATGGTTATGATTATTGTATGACTCTAAAGCGCCCCCGATTTCTGACTGCAGGTGTTGTTGAGCTATACCTGCAGGCAATCCTAAATCGAAAAACCTTGTGGTCCAGCATTCTAGTCTAGCCTAACCTCGTGTTTTTTAGGTATACAACAACAGGTTGTTTGTTACGGCTTCCAGTAAACTAGACAAGAATACAACTGGATTGAAATACAGGCTGGTGCAAGAACAAGTGAAACGCTTGTTGAGGAACCGCGTAATATCAATGGAAAACACCCCGGCATTGAATGCAATTTACAAAACATCCTTTACTGTATCTCTAGATACTGTAATGTACAGTACTAAACAAAAAAATGTGGTAATTCGTGATTAACTGTAAACCATGAAAAGTGTGAAAGAGATCTCTCTTAAGATGGAAATGGATTCACACCCAGCTAAAGCTTTCGACAACAACAAAATATTCAGCCGTCCGGTTTTACCACTACACTGCACTCCCAGTTTACACAGCACAGTACCCAAACACAGACGGAAAATATTGCATAAGAGACAACAAAGCTATGGTCCATTAAAAACTGTACTAAACTCATGGAACAGTAAAGATTCAGTTCTCAATCTGATTGTCAAAGCATGTGCGAGTCATTCGGTTTCACTTCTCTGTTGCTTTGCATCAGTTACTACTAAAATTAGCCTGACTTCTATTTCACTGTAAATTGCCATATATTACTCACACATGTGACCCAACTATTTATGACAAAATTCCATCTGCTTATGAGTGACATGAATCCTCCCCATTTCAGACTTTGAAGCTTTAAATCAGTTCAGGTTCTGTCAAATATCTTTTGTAGATTAGTAAAGTAAATCCGCAGCAGTTATTTTCCGGAAGTCCCCTTAAATGTAACAGATATGGCTCGGGTATGGGTACTCTGACACATAGCTGAACCTCCTTTTGTTGTACACATCAAACAAAGCACAAAGGCAGGCAGTGACTTAGCTGGAGGCAGGTCTCAGAAGCTGCCGGGCTCTCGCGGCCTCGTGGGTACTCGTAATTGTTTCCTTGTCGCCTGCAACCTTCGGCCAGCTGAAAACCTCTAGAGGCCAATGGCTCCGTGGCATTTGTCATATTAATGGCATGGGCTTGTGCATCAGATGTCAAGACATACTGTAAGTCACGCTTCAGGCCCGACATCAGAGTCATTACAAATATACGGCGGTTGGTGGTTAATGTACTTTAGTACTTGATGAATATCCTCGGGTTAGGTGGGATAAAGTCATTTAATAGAATGCATCCAGAGCACATGTATTTTTCTTATTTTTAACTTTTTCTGAGTTTTTAAATTTTTATTTATATTTTAATTACCCTTGTTCTCGTGAGGTACCTAGGAACATATGAAAATAAAAATCTTGAATAAAACATTTGCATCCCACAGAAATTCCAGAATTTGCCATATTTCAGAGTAGAATTTCGTTAGATTTGATAGGCACGATGGTCAAACATGGGCCTTCCATGTCAATTTTGGTAGACCACTCCTCCTCCGGAAACATTGTCAATTCTTATTGGATGAAACTTTGGTGATGTCAAACAAGATAACCCAGACGACTCTGGGCCGGATCTGCAGCTCCAGTAGGGATCCAGCCTGGAGTCGTCTGCTGTCTGGGAAGTTATTTTAAAGGGCAAATCAGGTTATAACATTTTGAGGTAAAATAAAAAATAAAGGTGGTGTGTGTACATTTTAGCGGCATCTAGTGGTCAAATTGCGAATTGCAACCCCTCATTTTCAAAACGCATATGGTAGCGGCCACAGGACAAACATGTTGTCGTCTGAGACAAGGTAGGGACAAAAAAGAGCACTTTGTCCTTTAGGGCTACTGTAGAAACATGATAATGACTTCCATGTCAGAGGACCCCGCGGTGTATGAAGATATAAACGTCTCAATCTAAGGTAATTAAAAAACTATGCACCTGACAAAAGGTCTCCAATATAAGACCCAGAACATATATTGGGATATTAAATGTGCTCAATTATCCTTTAATATCAAATTCCTTTTGGATTCAGTAATAACAACGCTATCTCACAAGAATTTGTACCTATTTTACGAGTTGGCTAATTCGTATTAATTCGTTCGACCACATTCGTAAATTTTGGTACGATTTGCCTTGACCCCTGTGACGTTGTGTTTTTTTTTCATGAGAATCGCATTTTGCACGATTAAGGGGGTCGCATACCGGATGCGCAGCGCCACGGCGTTATAATAAAATCAAACACATTGTTTTCTATGAGTATACGCACACTGGCACCAACAGGTGGCACCTGTCTTCCCCGCCCAGCTACGACTCAATAACGATTAACATTGGCTGCTAACGTATATTTTGCATTTTGAAGTAGACGCTATCTGACGAAGCTCGCGCTATTTAATGTGCACTTCCGGTTTACGATACCTCCGAGTTGTCCTAGACGCGACTCGATGCAACTGCGTGTCTGGTGTGCGACCCCCTTTAACTTCGTATGAATTGATATGAATTAGCCAACTCGTAAAATATGTACGAATTCTCGTGAGATCAGGTTGGTTATAAACAACCAATTTCAAAAATTAATTTTTTATTCATTTATGATCTGTTTTTCTTTGTTTAAACCATGTTTCATTATCTGCTCTTTAACTGAAGCCATGTCAATTGACCTGCGGCATTAAAGATTTACACCACCGTGTTGAAAGGCCTAACCAGGCAGAAACTAGATTGCGTAAATCGCTTGTAAAAGGTTATTGAGTCTTCAGCAAGACATATCGATACATTATCTCCTTCCTGCAAAAGTGTTAGTGCCTTTGCTTCAAAGTGCATGAAGCACGATGTCATTATCAGAAAATAAAAGTCTGAGTAAGACCAAGAATGATAAACATCTTGAAAAACTCCTTGATCAGCATCCGATGCAATAAGACAAAGTCATTACTTAATTGTATCACATCATCTAAACCATTATTTCTCTTTATCCACATCTTGAGCATCATCTTAATCCCCTTTGCCATCCATGATTTGCACCGTGTGTAAACCTCAAACTGTCAGATGCACAATCTTTCTCCCGAGGCTAAATGAACACTCATGTCCCACCCCTCTCTAAATCATGTAATAGACTGTCAAATACTCATATATCAGCCAGTTATCTGCTCTTCGGCCACCCCCGGCGGGCTCACCTTTACACAGATGATGAAGATGGCACAGGTGGGGGGTTGGCAGAGGTGGGTGAAGAAGAGACAGGCAGAGAGAGACAGAGCATCTCCATCAGTCTGCCAGCCAGAGCTATAGTGATTAATTCCAGCAGATGCCTGGTATTTGCCTCAGAACGTGGGGGTGTGAAGCGTTTTCGCTATCTCTCTCTCTCTTTTGCTGTACCCAAGCTGGCTGGCAGATCTTAATGAAAAATTAACCAGCGGGCGATAGACCGAGGACAGACACAGACGTGGGTTTCAGCGTAGGTGCGGGGAGAACCGGCCTTTCATAACAAGGAAAAGGAGAAACCCCCTCCACATGAGCAGATATATACACGCGCACAAGGCAATAAAACAGCAGGTTAGACAAGCTACCCGGGCTGTCCTGGATGTCCCATCTTCCGCCCCCATTCCCTGGTATTAAGGGAACACCCTCCCACTACTCTCTTTAAACTTATATCTGAGTCACAAACTGCCACCTCATGTACTCATTAGAAGGTCTAGTTATATAAAGTTGTAAGCGTTACATTCGCCTACATCCCTCTTTGGATGTGCGAACAACAAAATCTATGTGTGCAACTGCTGAAGTTGTTTGTGGAGAGCCATTTTAACAAGATTTAATGTGAACATTTTGGTTTAGTTCTTTGCATGTACAATGCAACTATGCATTCGGCAGAGCTTTACATTAAATGCACATTTTTCAGCCGAGAATCGTCCCTCATTTCTGTCTCGTGATAGTTTTTGCAGCATCTCCAAGCTCCTGCACCCAATCGGCTCACTCTTAGCTGGTATCTATCGTATTTAAGGTGGAGGTATGGAGCTCGAGCCCTCCACTCGGACAGCACGCCGCCAAATATGCTTTATTATCATATTTGATTATGTTAAAGGAATAGTCCATTTTCTTAAAAGAAAAATCCAGATAATTTACTCACCACCATGTCATCCAAAATGTTGATGTCTTTCTTTGTTCAGTCGAGAAGAAATTTATTGAGGAAAACATTGCAAGTTTTTTTTTTATTTTAATGGACTTTAATGGACACCAACACTTAACACGTAACAGTTTTTTTCAACAGAGTTTCAAAGGACTATAAACGATCCCAAACGAGGCATAAGGGTCTTATCTAGCAAAACAATTTTTTATTTTTGACAAGAAAAATAAAAAATATGCACTTTTAAACCACAACTTTTCGTCTAGGTTCGGTCCAGCGTGACCTAACGTAAATGCGTAGTGACGTAGGAAGGTCACGTGTTACATATGTAAAACGCACGTTTGCGGACCATTGTAAACAATAAACTGACACAAAAACATTAATTAGTATCATTCCACATACAACAACGTCAGAACGGTCCTCTATCTTTACACTTGTAAACACTGGGGCGTAGTTTCGCGTTCGTCCTCTGTGACCTCTTGACGTCATGGCGTATTGCGTGAGGTCACGCTGACGCTTTCAGGACTGGATCTAGACGAGAAATTATTGTTTAAAAGTGTATATTTGTTAATTTTATTGTCAAAAATGAAAATGGTTTCGCTAGATAAGACCCTTATGCCTCGTTTGGGATCGTTTGTGGTCCTTTGAAGCTCCGTTGAAAAAAAAACTATTACGTGTTGAGTTAAGTGTTAAATGTTGGTGTCCATTAAAGTCCATTAACATGAGAAAAATTCTGCAATGTTTTCCTCAAAAAACATAATTTCTTCTCGACTGAACAAAGAAAGACATCAACATTTTGGATGACATGGTGGTAAGTAAATTATCTGGATTTTTCTTTTAAGAAAATTGACTAATCCTTTAAAGGGATAGTTCACCCCAAAATTTAAATTCTGTCATAATTTACTCACTCTCATGTTGTTACAAACCTGTATAAATGTCTTTTTTGGATGAACACAAAAGAAGATATTTTGAGAAATGTTTGTAACCAATTGTGAGCCCTATTCACTTCCATAGTAGGAAAAAAGAATACTATGGAAGTGAATGGGGCTCATGAACGATTTGGTTACAAACATTCCTCAAAATATCTTCCTTCCATCTAAACAAAGACATTTAAAAGGGTTTGTTACAACGTTAATTTTTAATTTTGGGGTGAACTGTCCCTTTAATGCAAACTTGTCTTAATGCATGTTGCTGGTTTTATTGTACACAATTTATTTGCAAATGTTAGTCAATATAAAAAAGTATTTTTTGCTTCTGCTTCTTTTCATGTTGCTTTTATAGATCAACCTTACTGTTAACCTCTCCCCTTTAGCAGTCTGGCTCCACTTTCGCAATAAAAAGTGGAACAAGGCCTAGGTTTTAAAAGCTAATGTATACCTACTGGGAGAACAGGCTTCTTAGTTTACATACAACAATGACAAAATCCACTGACAATTTTTTTCTGCTAAGGTGTTTGTTTGGTAATATTTCGTTTGTTTGTGCACATTCTAAAAATCCTTGACCTTGAACTCAGCCAGTCAAGTTTGTATCACCAGACACCTTAACAGAACAAACCTAGCAGTGTTTTTTCAGTCATACCATAGGAAGCTTGTTTGCACAGTAAAAAAAACCTTATTAAATCCAGAACAACTTTTTTTTGGGCTGCATCTAGAACTCAAGATTTACTTACTTCAGTATTGTGATGTATTTTAAAATAATAAAGAATACTGAATTACAAAAAAGTGTTTGTTTTAAGACTTTTATTCAGAAATGGAGGTTCAGTTTCAGGCATACAAAGGTAGCACTTCGTGTATCTCGCGTAAAATGAAATATGGAGACTGCTCTCACTAAAGCCAATTGAGTCAGCAAAGTTACATCGATCTCACTGGCAAAGCCACGGCCACGCGCTCCCTGCTCCTCTCTCCTCAATTTACACAGCATCAGTACACAGCACGCTGCAGCGCTTATTTGCATGGGTGTCGGGAGCTGAGTGACAGAGAGGATCCGAGTGTATCGAGTCCGGGACATCCCCCAATTAAACAGACCTCTTCTGTCCTCTGTCAGCAGCCACCATCCATCCATCAGTGCCACGCGCCCGACCGTGCTCTGAATGACCAAATGTCATTTTTCCATCCAAACAAGCAGTCGAGCTTACTGAAGATCAAATATAGATATATAATATACTTTTTTTTCCATACAATTGAGAATAAAATATGGAAAAATGTCTATGCACAAAAACGTTTAAAATATATGAAACTATATTTATAAAACGAGATCCTCAGGGTGTACTCGTCATATATTTTAACATATTTAATATGTATAGCTTGTGTTGCATATTTATGCAGCCTGCAGCAAAATAAAGTCATATAAAAGCAAGTTTGTGGGAAGTAATACGTTTGCAAAAGCGTCTAAATCACCAAAATTATGACTTTATATAGAAAGTGAAAAATAACACTTTGTCCTCACATATAATACAAAGGCTGCATTTTAACTTGCACGTAGAGTTAATTTAGGCTATACTTTATTCACGCGAATCATTTTGTTAAATAAATGCGCTTCTCTCATAGTTATTTTAAATAGTTTGTTTAATACATTATAATTAGCACGGCTAAAGAAATACGTTTTGCGTGCCTGTAGTAATTTTAAATACTTCTCTGTTTCCTCATATTACTCTGCAGCTGTGCATTTAAGTATTGAGAAAAAGAAAAAAGTTGTCTCTCATAAATCTCGGTACGGGCGAGGCAGCATACTGCTGACATTAGTTATTGTGCGGAGCTCTGGACTTCAATTGCACCCAAGCCTCCCTTTCACCGCCAAGCGCTGTTCAGCGCTACATAAGGAAGCTCCAAATAAGGGCATGGAAGTGGAAACCCACCGGAATCAAACCTTATGTAGTCACGACCTTATATGGCAGGGCGGAGCGGGATCTTCCGGCCAATGCTCTGCTACAGCGCAGACGGGAAACCCGAACGTTTTTAAGCAGAAAAGACCGATTTTCGCCTCTACTTCTCCAGGAGAAACACTGCGCTTACCACGCACTGACTTGCCGTGGAGGAGGAACGGGCATCTCCCCTTCATTTAATGCACAGCTTAATGTTTAAGCTCCCCAATCTGCTGTTCTCTTCTAGCCAAACGTAATGTGTCCTCCACTGCAGTGTCTAAATATGGGCTTCCTCCAGTCCAAATATGGACATCTACGTCACGGCAAGAGGATATATAAAGGAGTAGGGATTCTCTGAGCTGAGAAAGAGCTTAGAGAGCCCAAGCGACACAAGCGCTAGTGCAGACAGCTGATAGACAACACGTTGCTGCGCTATATATCCAAATACGTTTTGACACATTAAATAAATGTGACAAGTGAATTCAAAACAACAACAACAGAAACAAAACAACAAATTGGAGCGAGATCTGGTTGGATGAAAAAGTGAAAATTCAGAATTTGAATTTTCTGTTAGGGAATGAACTGAAAGGGACATTTTGAATCTCAATCATTTTTATTTGAGACCCACTGGATTCTTTCTGCCTCTTTGGACAAACTAAAAGGACAAGAGGGGAAACAAGAAGAACAAGGATTCAGAAACAGTGAGGAGATCGACCAAAGAGGAGAGTCAGACAACGCAGCATCTTCACGCTCGTCGTCCCAGAGGGGCTCGCTGCTGATCTCTCCTGCATACTTCTCTCTTCTCTCCGAGCACACTCCAGAGAGATGGCTGCAGCCAAGACAGAGATGCTTCTGCCTCTGCAGATCTCAGACCCCCTGAGCTTCCCTCACTCCCCCATGGATAACTACCCCAAGCTGGAGGAGATGATCATGCTCAACTCTGCAGGGACTCCTTTCCTCAATGCTTCGGCGCCTGAAGGAACAGGCTTCGGCTCTGGGGACCCAGGGGAGCAGTTTGATCACCTTACCGGAGGTAAGCACTAAAGCCTTTTTGATTACATTGCATGGGGAGAAAGCTGCATGCTTATATCTTGCTGAGGAAAATGCAATAGTTTGAAGAGTTAATAAATGTGTTTGACTTCAGTGTCAGAAACATAATGTTATATGTAATATAACAGTGATATTGTGGTTGTGATACAGTAATGATTAAAAATATTAAACTAGTAAATATAACATTAAAGATTACAAATAAACAATAAAGAAGGTTAAGTTACCATTTAGACTTTATTAATGCATTACTTTAATTTATTATTTTAATTAAAACACAGTATTTGAATAACATAAAGTGCACATTGAATAAATTTAAGCTGTGAGAGAGGGGAAGACAGGATGACAGGAATGTGAAAGTAAGCGAGCAGAGAGAAATGCACATGCAGATGGTTTAAGCTTGCGCTGACTCTTGTCTCCGAGGGAGATTGGTGAATGTGTGTGTGCGTTTGGGGAGGGGGCAACCCTGCGCTCCATCAACACCTGCTGCTCTGTCTGAGATTGTGGGAAAACACAGTCTCAGCAGCCAGCAGGACCCCCCGAATGAAACACCATAGGGATCATTTATGTGCAATGAAACGGTTACTGTGCTGTACTATGATGTCTAACTCTCTTTTTGTTTTGTTATTGCCCCTACAGATACGCTTGCAGAAATTTCCATCGATAAACCTTTGACAGATCAAGGCTACCCAACACAAAGGCTGCCCCCCATCTCTTACACCGGCCGTTTCACCCTCGAACCTGCCATCAACTGCAGCAACAGTCTGTGGGCTGAGCCTCTGTTTAACCTGGTGAATGGGCTGGTGGGCATCAACACATCCTCCATTCCATCTTCATCGGCCTCTCAGGCAACACCGGCATCTTCCTCTTCTTCGTCTTCCGTCGCCACCTCCTCGTCCACGTCCAGTGCCAGCCTGAGCTGCTCCGTCCATCAGAGCGAGCCCAACCCCATCTACTCGGCAGCGCCCACCTACTCCAGCGCCAGCCCAGACATCTTCCCTGAGTCCAGTGCAAACTTTTCCACAGCGGTGGGCACTTCGCTACAGTACTCTCATTCAAACTACTCGAACGGCAAGACCAGCTTCCCCGTGCCGATGATACCAGACTATCTGTTTCCCCAGCAGCAAAGTGATATCAGCTTGGTGGCCCCAGACCAGAAGCCCTTCCAGACGCAAACAGGTCAACAGCCATCTCTGACACCGTTGTCCACCATCAAGGCCTTTGCTAACCAGGCTCCAGACCTGAAAAGCGTCTACCAGTCTCAGCTCATCAAGCCCAGTCGCATGCGCAAGTACCCCAACCGGCCCAGCAAGACCCCCCCACACGAGCGCCCGTACGCGTGTCCCGTGGAGACCTGCGATCGGCGCTTCTCCCGTTCGGATGAGCTGACGCGTCACATCCGCATCCACACGGGTCAGAAGCCCTTCCAGTGCCGCATCTGCATGCGCAACTTCAGCCGCAGCGACCACCTGACGACCCACATCCGCACGCACACCGGCGAGAAGCCTTTCGCCTGCGAGATCTGCGGCCGCAAGTTCGCCCGCAGCGACGAGCGCAAGCGCCACACTAAGATCCACCTGCGGCAAAAAGACAAAAAGGCGGAGAAAGGCGCCGTGGCTGTCCAAAACTCCAACGTTGCCATTTCAGCTTCCTCTCCCATGTCCAGTTATCCCTCTCCCATCACATCCTACCCCTCCCCGGTGTCCTCCTTCCCATCTCCCGTGAATTCTTGCTACTCCTCACCCGTCCACACCTCCTACCCCTCCCCTTCCATCGCAACCACCTACCCCTCCACAACCAGCACCTTCCAGACACAGATGGCCACCTCCTTCCCTTCCTCGGTGGTCAGCAACATCTACAGCTCTCCCGTCACCACCCCACTGCCCGACATGCAAGCTTCTCTGTCCCCACGGACAGCAGACATCTGCTGAGACTTCCACCAACCTGCTTCAGTGACTTTTTATCTCCCCTCTGCAGGAAGCACTTTTCTGTCCATGCTCCCAACATGGTCCAGTTACAAAGCAGTCAAAGACTCGGTAAAGACAAAAGGGATTTTTATGCCGTTCTCCCCATTCAAATCCTGTCCTTTCAAACGAGGCGTACGAGACTTTCGAATGACAAACAAAAGCAACAGGCTTCGGCACGTTCTTCTTCTTCTTAAAGACTGTGCATGCACAGACATACGTGCAACGCAAAATGACATTAATGGTGCAATCGAAGCCTGTGGGCTCCAGAAGCTTGACTCGACAGGTGTACAGTTACAAAAGACATTTGAATAATATACATAAGCTACAGTATATTGTACATGTGCCATGTTTCCTTTCCATGTTTTTACTTTTTAGTACCATTGTTGTGAAAATTGATTTGAATATTTGCATTGTATTATTCGAAATTGAGCAGGGCCATATTTCATAAGTAACATTCTGTATTATGTAGTAAAAATGCTGTGATAAGTTCTTGACCTTGTTTGACTAGAAGCACTTAAGTACTCTGACGCATGTGGAAGCGTGATGTTAGTTTCTGTTATTTTTTGTAAATATCATCCACTGGTACTATATTTCTCAAATGTGACAACAAATATCTGCTAAACGGAGGGGGAAACATCAGAAAAGATTCAACCACAGATTTCTTTGGTGCCTTTTGTGAAGCCTTGCAGATGTTTTTTGACAGGTATCAGCGTGTGGATGCTTTGCATCTAGCCTTAAGGTGGAAGGGATTTCTTTTTTGTTTTTGTTCTTCTTTTTTCTATATTCAGAAAGTCATTTCAAGGATGGAAGGGAATGGATGTTATAGGGCACTGCATTTCTTTGGGATGTAAGCAAAAAAGACAACTATAAACTATATTTTTGTAATGAAATGTACATACATCTTGAGGAGTTGGAATGCTGTAGTTACCTACTGAGTAGGCATGGGATTTTTGTATGTTATTTACATGCGGTCCATTATTTTGTTGTTATTTTTATTTTGTACTTGTGTTTGTTCGAAAAAGTGACTGTTTATGGCTTCTAAACACATTGAATGCGCTTACTGCCAACGGGATATTTGGTGTACAAGATATCCTTCGAGAACAGAAATATAAATAAAACATAAATATATAAATATACACGTTGAAGCTCTGTCGTGCTTTTCATTGCTTAGCAACAGGTTCGTGAAATTTCACACATCTCTTTCAATACTGCTTCATAGAGTATATGCACACACAATATCCTTGCATATCAAAAACAATTTACTATCATTTTCTCTAAAGCTATTACCTTCGAGTATAAAACATTAATTATCAAAACATTTCAGTACAAATCAAATAGGACTCTATAGAATAACTGTGAGTTGTTTTTAAGTTGACTAATCATTAAAAGTTTAGTAGAAAGTTTTACAGCTTAGCGTTTATTTAATCAAACAAAATCAAATCATAAAAAGACCTCGAATGAAACTTCATAACCTAGAGCAAAAAAAGAACAAAATTAATAACTAAATTCAACTTGACACATAAAAAAAAATAATACTGTATATGTACTGATGCATTCTTTTGTTCAGAAGTTTGCTGAGAAAAGCCAATCACGGAGTTGATACCCCAGATCAGATTGTCTCTCTTTATTACTTATCAAAAGAGCTCCTGGGTGTCATGAGAATATGTTATCAAAAGATAACATGTACCAATGCGACTGGATGCGCTTGGGGCTTAATTATACATAGATAGCAATCGTGTAAAATCGGTCGACACTAATAAGACGCCCTTGTAATGGGCTTCCGTGTCTATCGAGTTTGTCAGGGGGGAAAAGTCTCAATACCGAAGTTGCTTTTAAGAATAAGGCAGCTTTTATGCTATTGTGTGCTTTACCTTCCTACATGAGTGCCTTTGTAAAAGAGAAATAATAATCTGCTCATACTAATTTCTCTGCCACCAAAAAGATCAAATAGCGCTCGCGCTCGGTCTCTTCTTGGCATCCGTATATGTGCTTTTGTTATAGCTCGGTTAAACTCTCTTGTCAGACAAGACACAAGTTATAATTGTGGGTGTATACGCAAATGTGTAGAGATGTGTACTATGCCGAAAAGCAGGTTGATAATCTAACATAATATAACCATATGTGCAAACAGCTGGGAATGAAATGATTTTTATTAGGCTAATGCTGATAATCAGTCTGACTGGAGCACAGCTCAATATATTAAATCTCAGACATAAAGGGTGTGTCAGCAGTCTTGGGATGGAAAAATTGGCTTGTGTTTGTGGAGGGGTACTTTCCCAAACTATGAGGCAATATCAGCATAAAAGATGAAGCCACAACACAGCATCAGATCCAAACATAGCTAACGGAGAAATGAACGCAGACAGAATGAGTTGAAAGGGAAAGAACAACACAAAGGAAAGTAATTAGGCTAATTGGTCTCATAATCCCAAATTGACTCCTTGCAAATGTCTTTAGGCAGAGTCATTGTCTGAATCAGACTAAATGAATGTTCATATACACCTCATTTTTGACACAATCACACTTTTGTTCTCATTTCTTAGATTACATTTATTCATTTAGTAGATGCTTTTATACTTTTTTTTCATAACTTTTATGTTCCCTGGGTTCAAACCCATGACCTTTTGTGCTCTACCGCTGAGCTATACAATCCTCCTGTGAAACCCCTCACCCTTCAATGTTGAAAAGATCAGCACAAATGTTTTTTATGTTTCAGGCTTTTCTTGCTGAAATGTTGTTTAACCAGCATGATATTTCTGGTATATTTCTGGAATTTTGGTGTTTAGAGGTATATGAAAGCAGTGACGGCTGGTGACTTCTTTTTATGGGCGCTTGATGGGCGAAGTTCGTCACAACATATATGTAGCCTGTCATGTGTGTGGTTGCTTTTTCAAAATATGTGTTCTGCGCATCGAGTGATCCTATGTGCCTTACGTGTCTTGTCAAAACAAGTGCCTGCTGCAGATGCGCCCAAAGGGTTCATGACAAAAGAGACGCCCGCGTTTGCCAGATACTCGCATAATCTCATGCGTAATCAAAGTTTACTGTTAAGGGAGTGTCTTGTGAGTATTTTGTGAACATGAGCGACTCTTTTATCATAAACGGTTTTGACGCATCTGCAGCAGGCACTTATTAAGGGCTTGTTATAGTTGTGCGTAGGTCCAATGGCGTAGCCGCGACGGCGTAGGTTCCGCGTCGGTTTTCATTTATACTTTTGCGTCGTCATCCGCGTCGACGTGCAAACACACGCGCAGACCACTGGTAGGCAGTAACCACGCGTGTAACCACAGTAGCAGCGCGACCGTCAAAGAAGAAGAAGCTTAGCAATTTAACCCACAAATGAAGAAAAAACAGCAACTTGTTGTGTATAATTTGAGAAGACCAGCAATGATGGAAGTAAATAAACAGCGACTTTTGATGCAGTTTGAGTTAAATCACTCCTCAACTTGGCTCATCTTTGTTTTCACCGTCGCAAACGGAAATACCCATGACGCAGTCTTTTTTACCTGACGGGAGGGGTTCTGGTGGACCAATCACAGCGCTTGCGGTCCGCGTAGATCTGACGCGCTGTTAAAAATTTTGCGAGGTGCACGTCACGCTACGGATAACCTACGGCGTAGCTACGGTGTAGAGCTTACGCACAACTATAAATCGGGCTTTATTTTGACAAAACACGTGATGCACATGGTTCACATGACGCAACAAACACATATTTTGAAAACGCAAGCAACACACATGACACTCCGATCACTTATTTTGAATTTGCGCCCCTTGGATGAGCAGTCACGAGCCGCCACTGTATGAAAGTAATAATTTACGACAGGCTGTTGAATTATTCAAAAATAATGCACACCCAAGGTGGTAATGCGACACAGCGCAGAGCGGTGCATTATTTTCACATTATTCAAAGGACTGAAGACAATTATTCTGCTTATACCACGGTTATTACAAACATTGCTCTGGTGGTTATTTTAAGACATTTGACAGGGCAAGTGTGCATTTTACAGAAAAGTAATTAATACCCGTGGAACGTTTAGCAACCAATCAGAATAAAGCATTTGTGGTATAAATACACTGTAAAAAAATTCCGTAGAAATTTGCAGCTGGGTTGCCGGTAACTTACCGTAGATTTAAATTTATGTTATTTTGTTCAAAGTTAAATAAACATTAAACATTTACAAGTCTTTGTCTTTACAGAATAAAACTAGAAAAACAGTATCAAGCAAAACATTCTGGGAAACAAAATCTGGAGCAAAAAACAGAAAACTGTTGATGATGATTTCTGGTTCCCAGAATGCTTTGCATGAGGCTGTTGTTGTATAGTTTTATTCTGTAAAGATAAAGACTTAAATCTACGGTAAGTTACCGGCAACCCAGCTGCAATACCATTGTAATTTCTACAGATTTTTTTTTACAGTGTAGCAATATTTATATATTAAAAAAATATATATATGTATTTTTTTATTTTTTTATTATGTATTGGCTTTAATCTCTTTCTGTACATGTATGCTGTTTTGTTTAAGATATTAAGTCTTGTTTTCTGAATAAATGGTAAGTTTATGCTCAAAAATCTTTGCCAGTGTGGTAAAAAACCCTAATTCAAGTTTCATCTTAATTCAGATTTGTTTTTCTTTCCCCGCTGGCAAATCTCACTTGATTTTGATCACTTTTACAAAAAACCTCAAGATCATTTTGCTTCTCAAGTAAATGTATCCTGAATGAAGATTTTTTTATATATTGTGTATTGCACAGCAAAAAAATAATCCTAGGATATTATTTTTGACCACAAAAGGACACATGCGGATGAAATGTACATCATATAATGCACTGTAAGTTACAGATACAAGTGTAAATTTTTGTATGTATATGTCTTGTGAAGCTATATGATGTATTGCGTGAGAAACAGACTTCAGTTGTAATTGTTAATTTTCATTTCCACTGTAGCTTGTACACAACCAGATTAAAAAGGTGTGTCAGAAAAACTGACAGCACAACATCACTCTCACATTTGTATAGACGGTTTCATCAGAAGCACATGCATTCGCAGTTATGCGTCTAGACGTAATTTAACTCGTCGAATACCTTGTCGAAAATAACAAATGTTTTGATTTCCTAAAGACAAGGGGAGACGACGAGCATGGATCAATGCTATGGGAAGGGAGGTTTGGCATACAATCTCTAGTTAAAACATTGTATACATTATATAGTACACATTTTACACAGTAAAGTTAGCTCAGTGTAGTTTTTGATCAACCTGATCTCACGAATTTCCGTGGCATAGTCACGGAAATTTGTGCTCATTTTTCCGTGGCATTCTCACGGATCTCCGCATTTTTCCGTGGCCCTGCTGCGGACTGTCTTTTTCTGTGGCGTTCTCACGGATTGGTTGCTCAACTGTTTTGTCCTATTTTCTTACCATTTTCGCTTCGGTTTAGGGTTAGATTTACATGAAATGACAAACCTACCCAAACCCAACTCTAACCCCAACGCCAGGCAACAATTGTTTAAAGTTTAGAAAATATAAAAAAATAAATCAGAAAAAATAGTATAAACCAATATTTAAAGTGACATACTAACGCAAACACCAAATCTAACCCTAAACCGAAGCGAAAATGGTTTGAAAATAGGAAAAAGCAGTTGAGTAACCAATCCGTGAGAATGCCACGGAAAAAGACAGTCCGTTGCAGGGCCACGGAAAAATGCGGAGATCCGTGAGAATGCCACGGAAAAATGCGCACAAAATTCTGTGACTATCCCACGGAACTTTGTGAGATCATATTGTTTTTGATACGATTTAGCTATGATTTGAACTAAGGTAATCTACTTATTGTTTCTTTAGCTTGTTATCAGAAATAAACTACTTTAAAAGAAATCACTGTAAACCCAAACAGTTCAATGTACTCATTTAAAATGAGTGAACTGTACTCAAACCAGTGAAAAAAGTTTATTCAACTTGAAAATGTTATGTGTGTTCAACGATTTTACCACTTTGAGTTCCACAAACTTGAGTCAAGGAACTTGGCTAACTCAAAAAAATGTATTTATTACTTCAAAACAGTGTCATTTCAATACAACAGCCACATTTTAACAAACACTCCAAATAAGTACAAACTTTTGGTTGTGATGAGGTTTATGTCGGGCAGTGCAAATTTACTTCAGTTTAACATTAAATCAACACGATTGGTTGACATAGATTTCCAGTTCCGAGCATGCTTTGCATAAACCTGCATTACGAGAGCATTTTTTAAAATTATGTGATAATTTAAGTTCAACAAAAGCAGTTTTTTTATGTTGTTACTGCTAAAAAAGTTTATATAAACACAATAAGCCACAGCGAGTTCTGGATGTAGTCCAGATGCAGCAATTCTTCAAAACTACCTCATTTCTTTTCTACCAAAATAAAGTCATGTGAGTTTACAACATGTGGGTGAGTTAATAATTACATAAGTTTTAAGTTTAAATGTGACTATTATTATACTTTAAGCCTGTTGTGGACACCTGCATCCCATCCCATATCTAACATATGCTGGTGACCATTTACGGCAGGCTTATCTATTGTTTGTTCCAAAGAGGATATGAATATAAAACAAAAAATATCAATCACAAAGCACAAAGAGATGCGAAGCAGCTTTGCAAATTAGAGCAAACTCTCCAAACGAAAAATGTATTATCGTATCATTTCTATAGTCTATATTACAGGCTAATTCAATGCTCAGCATTCTCCTCAATAGCATCTGTGATAACAAACCACAATCCCCAGAACTGTGGTCATTTCACAACAGAGTTTCATATTTAACAGGCATCACACGGCGCTACACTTGCCGAGCCCTAGCGTCATCCGAAGACTCTGCAGGAAAGTGAAATTGAAAACGCTGTCGCACGGCAAGTTAAAAGCCGGCTCCGTGACAACGTCCCCCATACGCCCGACTCGGGAGCATAAAGGAGCTCTTTCAAGTGCGCTGGATGTGTTGATAATGTTTTCCCTTTGCTGGCTTTTGTAGCGACTTAGTTGCTTTTGCTTGTATCAAAGTTGACTGTCTGACACTCAGGGCTCGTTCAGTTTTGGATAAAGCGAGCGATGGAGAAAGGCACCAGGACGCATGGCTTATCTCCCATCACAATAAAGCCACCTCACCAATTCTCACATGAGCTTCCACTTCAAGGCGCGCTGCCTGTTAAAATAAGTGTTTGTTCTCCTATTCTTTTTGGACCTTTTTATGGAAAGGCACAAATGAAAGCGAAAAAATGTCTGTGCTTCTCGTTGTCTAGCTCTCCATCCTCGTGCCCAGTTAAACGGCATATGCTAATAAGCTCCCTCCATTTCTGATGCAAGGTCCGTATGCATCTCTCTCTCTATTTCTCTCTGTCGTTTTCTCCCTTTCATCCAACTACAAATCCTTTCTTATTGCATCTTTGCCCTCAGGCCTTTTAAGATCTCTTTTTGAAATATGCCGTTTGATAAGCACATCATTGGCTAAGTCCCTACAGTGATTAGGGCTTGACTTTAATGTGGAGGCGACAGAGAGCGAGTGATAGAGAGAGAAAGAGAGCGAGAGCTTTTCACTTCAATTCTGTCTCTTCAATGATGACAAACTGAAGGACGCACTTTAAATCAGACCTCGCTCACCTGTACTATTAAAAAATATGGAGATGTTTGGCTAAATCATTCCTAGACAATGTGGTTCGGTTAAGAATCAGGTATTTAACTAAATCTGTTTAAAATATGGTACGAAAAAAGATTCAAAAGCTGTCACTGAGGCGGTACCTTTTAAAAGGTATTAATTTGTAGCATTCTCTTGTACTTTTGTGGTGCCAATATACACCCTTTATGTAAAAAGTGTACTTTTCAAAAAAGTTTCAGCCCAGTGAAAGCTGTGTACGAATTTTTTCTGAAAGTCTAGGGTGGTTGTTTTGGTGTGTCTGTGCAGATGAGGATCTACGCCACCCTTATTTGATTCAAGGCTATGTGATCCTTTATCTGTTTTATCATTCTCTAGGTAAAAATAGCAAATCTGCTATTTGGTTACATGCCACGTGTTTAAAGGTATCATTAAGATCTATAGCACAAAGGCCAATGTTTAACTCTTAGGGCTTTTAAAAAATCTCTAATCTCAATGGCAGTGGTGGTATTGTTTTTGTTCATATTATTCACTGCATGATAGACTTACAAATATCTCCCACAAAATTGCCTTGATGTACGAATCCTCGCACTTGCCTATCTAGATAATAATCATCACACATACAGTATTAAAACCACCAAAACATTAAGCTCCGAAGTATCAGTGCCTCATAAATAATGCATTTTCTACTTGCTGCACTACTACAGTAGCTGTCCATATAATATAAATTGTTATAAAGCATGTCATGTTTTGTATGCAGTCTCTCTTTAAAAATCTAATTTTCAAACTAAAGACCAAGGTTATTGGTCTTGTATGAGTTGATTCAACTTATTTGCATCTTCTCTGCTCTGTTTCTCATTGGTTCTCATTAGATAAACTCTTAACCGCCATTCATGCAAGACTCAAAAGGCAGCTCTTTAAGACAAACCTATTCAAGATCTCAAATCTCCCATACGTTTGAACAAATATAATGTGTGCAAGCCTTTGGCTTACATTTGGCAATGTATTTGTTCAGAAGCAACATGATAAGATGTTTACAGTATATAATAATATATAATGATATTCTACCCAGTCTCACATAATTATGTACCTATGGTAATTTTTTGATTCTTTTTTGTGATACTGTCACGAATTTCCGTTTTTTTTTTTTCATGACCGTATCACAAATTTCTGTTTCTGTGTCATGGTCACGTATTGGTTACTCAACTGCTTTTTTCTATTTTCAACCCATTTTCGCTTCGGTTTAGCGTTCGATTTTGTGTTTACGTTAGGATGTTACTTTAAGTATTGGTTTATACTATTTTTTTTATAATTTTATAAGTTTTAAAACATTGTCACCTGGCGTTGGGGTTAGAGTTGGGTTTGGATGTCATTTTATGTAAATCTAACCCTAAACCGAAGCGACAATGGTAAGAAATTGGACAAAACAGTTGAGTAACCAATACGTGAGAATGACACATAAACAGAAATTCGTGATACGATCACGAATTTGAAAAATATATGAAACTGTCATGATTCTGCCGTCTTGTCCTTGTTTTAATCTAGTTTTGAGGCAGGATCATGATTCATGACAGACCCATGTTCTGTGTGGGAACGTGTGGTCCTGGGCTGGGTTTCCCGATAACGATTGAACTTAGCACTGAAGAGCGCTTTCTACGAGCTACTTAACGAACATTCGTTGTTCATTTACGTGCGTTTCCCAAAGATGCACGTTAAACGATCGCTCGCAGCTGGGTTTTAAGTGCTACTTACGAGTCGCTATCCGTTTGTCAAGTGCTGAAATGTCACCTATAGAATGACTTGAATTTGTAGCAGAAGCTTGTTTAGGTTAATGATCTTCAGCTGATGTGCACTAATGGTTTTTTTATAATATTTTTCATTATTGTTTAATGACTAAATATTATAAAATGTAGTCATTAAACAATTATTTGTTTAAAATTATTTTAATGTTTTAATAATTTGTGCATAATAAAATATTATTTTCCGTATTTAGTTAGGACTCGTCCCACTGCGAAATGCCTACTGCATTTTATGTAATAGTTTAGATTATTATTATTATTATACGTTTTTTTATTATCTATGTTTATTTATTATTAGGGAATATTGCATTGTACCGTAAATATTTATTTGGTTTCCTTAATCAGATACCATTTCACTTCAAAACAATTTTTTTTTACTGTAGATTAATTATAGAAGCAATTGGTAGGAACCATTTATCAAATTAAGAGTACCAACTATTACCAAAATTATAATTTAATTGTAATTTAAATTTGATTTCTCATTTTAATTTTAAATATATTATATTAAAGTAATTTAAACAAATAAACAAAGAAGAACCCAATAAATAAATATACATTACATTTAAAACAATACATTATCGTCATTGCAGGAGTGCAATTTGCTGGTTTTCCTGTAGGTGACCTTGTTACTGTGTTGTCTTATGATGCACTTTTGAATGAACGATTAATCCAGAACACTCTTAGATCTAGAATGATTTTCATTTGCTAATTAATTTACAAAGCTTTTGGGAAATGGACCGTAATTTTAAGATGATTCGTACGATAGTTTTTACGATCAACTTAGCCTTACGATGCTTTTGGGAAACCCGGCCCTGGTATTGTTTATTAGACCACGTGTTCCCAGTGTCGTGTCACTTTTACCCCGCTCCCTTGTCAACCTCATCTTTAATTGCTTCATGTCACCTGTTGCCCTCATTAGTTGTCCCCTATTTAATGCCCTTGTGTTTGCTGTCCTGTGCTCGATCATCTGTTCATATGGTGTGTTTGGTCCACGTGAGTTTGTAAGACCAAGTTGAGTCAAGTCATATCCTGTCTAGTTAGTTATTTCAAGTCTGTTGACTAGTTTAGTGTTACCTTGTGAGTCTGTCTGTTTATTGCCCTGTTTACCCCATCGTGGGTTTTGTTTTCTGTTTTATTTAATAAACCCTTTTGCGTTCATCTGTTGTCTGCGCCTGGGTTCTTTCCTCCCAATTCCTGACAGAAACCCTCTGATTTTAGAGTTCAGTTATGGTTAGGTTTGGGGTGGGTTTATGTTTTATTTACAAAAATGTTAAAACACAATATGTTGTCCCTGAGAAATCTCTCACTTGGCAAAATCAGGTTGAGCGTGGACATGGCAACCTTTTAAAGGACCAGAATAGTTTATCATACAAAAATGTGCTAACCATGCTTTACCTATAGACAGTTTCAGCAGTAACAACATAAACAAGGCTTTCGTGGTCAACACGTAACTTCCGGTAAACTCTGCTAAGAATAAATAACAAAGTACTTTAAACGTAGTTTATTTATAGACGGTTTCATTGGACGCACATGCGCTGACGCGATTCACGTCTGGATCCAAACTTTACTTCCGGTTACGTTTTTTTTAATGGTCCGACTAGTTGCTAAACTGATCTCTTGAAAAAATGCCTCGTCGAGAATAACAAATGTTTTGGTTTCCTATGTAATCTATGTGTTGTTGTTTTGCTTGTTATATAAATGAACTACGTTTAAAGAACTTTGCTGTTATTTATTCTTCGCAGAGTTTACCGGAAGTTACGTGCGGACCACGACAGTTATTGCTGAAACCGTCTATATCAGTGGTTTTCAAACTGGGGGCCACGAGATGGTGCCAGGGGGGCCCCAGTTTTATGACATTTTATGAAATACATTAATTTATCATGAATTCTGTGTAATTAAACCTAAAAAAAATATGGCTACTAACCACAAAAGCACTACTTTTTTGTATAATTTAATGGTTTTTTTTATTAAAATGTTGAGTTTTAGAACAGTTTTTTGTCACAAATTTTCTTTGGGGGGCCGCAAAGGAATGCACCGTACACAAGGGGGGCCGCACGCTGAAAAAGTTTGGGAACCACTGGTCTATATAACAAGCAAAATAAACAACACGTAGATTACAAACCAAAACATTTGTTCTTTTCAACGAGGTATTTGTTCAAAAGTTCAGTTTAGCAAACCATTAAAAAAACTGAAACCGGAAGTAAACGCGTGCGTCTGATGAAACCGTTTATAGTAACCATGTTTTATTTAGTATAGTATAGTAATCATTTTTCATTTGTTTTCTCAGGGTGGAGGGCATGTTACATATTTATTACCAAAAAAACTATGGTTTTACTACAGTAACCATGCATTTTTGGTTTTACTTGTAGCGAATCCATGGTTTGTTTTCATAAGAGTGAAAAAAGTCACCATAAGACTGTGTTGAACACCTTGTTTTTGTTGGTACCTCTTTATTTTTGTGGTATTTCTTATGGTAAGAGGAGAATTTTCCTCCAAAAACCAGAGGAGCAGCACAGTGGCTCAGTAGCACTCTGGGTACAACAGTTTCTTCCCACAGGCCAAAAACAATGTTGTTAAAGTGTACCTATTTCATTGCTAAAACATGTTTTTTTATTTGGTATAATGCAATGTGTTTGCGTGGTTTATGCTTCAAAAAACAAATTTTCCACATACCGTCCTTTTTTCTTGCTCCAAATTTGTTACAAAACTTATAAATTTGAAAAGCTCTGTGTCCCTGATTGGCCAGATAATCTGTAGGTTGTGATTGGCCTGAATACCTCTGACGTCAGCCGGAAATGTGACGCTCCTTACCATGTTTGAAAGATTCGCGCACAAAGCAATGCTAACAGGAGTTAACTAACAGGCTGTGAGTCCAAGCGGTAGGAATTATGATAATGTCGGTCTTGTCTACATCACCAATCCCAGGAAGTAAACTGTTGCCTACAATCAGTGTGTTTGTTGTAGTCCAAGAAAAGAGTCTTACGCTGGAAATGATAACTCTCGTCATCCATTACTTTGGGATTTGTACCTTTTGCATATCGTTAACATGTACTAATACACACTAACACACCAAAGGACAAAAAAACGTGAATTGGACCATATGTGCCCTTCAAATTGGAAATGCCAACTTGCCCCTCCACAATTGTTTGTATGGATTAACTTGTAATGATCAACTTGGATTAATCAGTTCTCGCAATGAATATAGCTTTAGATGCTAGTATGGCGTTAAGAATTTAACAAACAAACAAATACCACAGAGTTTGACTTGACTGTCTAGCAAAAATATACTTTTATAACTTTCATTATTTTCATATCACACCTATAGGCAAATATAGGATTAGTTGCGTTTTAAATTAACATTTAGCATTGTCATGTGACTCGCCATTAACCCACTAGTACTGTATATATGTTTTCATTGTGCATTATTGCCATGATAGACTTGACTTCAGTGTAAATAGTTTTGATAGTGAAGCGTCTGCCTAGAGCTTAAACGTAATTTCTTTCACATTTTTACGCATAGTAACCCTTACTGGAGGGAACGTGATCCACTCTCGAGGTCAGTAACTGTCAAATTACCGACTGAGATGAGCGCTACAGATGTGAAATCCCATCTGTGATCATTCATGCTCTGGGAAACAGCAGTAGCCAGCGGTGACATCATGCAATCTGCTGCACATGAGGAGCATCAGTCTGGATGCATTACACATCTGCTAGAAACACATGGAGAGATCAGCGGGTGAAAGGAGCATTTGCAATCTACTGACTCCTTATTAGAATTACACTACTTTAAAACACTGCATAAGCTCATCTGAACACCCTCAAATGCATTTTACCCTGCCTGTCTAGGAAAAGACGGCGCTCTGGACAGAATGTCCCGATGCTTTTCCGCATATCCTCTGACATTTTACACCTGCTGCGTGTGCATGCCAGTGATGTCACTTCACTTCAAGCGTAACACGCACCACCTGTCAATTACAGCGTGAGCAGCTTCTCACAATTGTGCTGGCACCTGCCCTGATGCACACAAATACACACACACGGCACAACCCACTATCCATCTGCATTCACTGTTAAATAATAATCTTCAGTTTTTACTAGATGAAGCATATTAAGCTATTTAAATCAATGCTGATTTAATTTTGTTGTGCTTTATGTGACTGTTACTGTGTATACAAAACATACAACAAATCGCCTGGCCTGACCACACTTAACCACCGCAGAGGCACACATCACAAACCCATCATGCAATTTGTTATGATAATGCCATCACGTGTGGACGTTAGCTGTGATAAATAATGCAATAAGTGATACGAATGAAACATTACAGTTACACAACTAAACAATGGCTTTCTGCATGCTAAAGTGGCACATGCCTGTAATGATGATGACAACGTCATCAATGGATGTCAGACGAGGAAAGCTAATGCAAAAATGAATAATACTTTGCTACGTAATGAGACGTATATGTGCTGTCTCAAAGGCGACATTATACGTTTGGTGTTTTATCATCATGCACGAAGTATCACATATATTTTATGGAGGTGTTTTAAGCAACAAATGTATAAAATGGATGGTGTAAACATAAAATTTGTTTCAGTAAAAATACACACATTGTGGTATAAAAGACTAAAAAACAAAGAAAGCAGTAATACGATGTATCTTTATGCATATCTAGGGATTATAGTTTACGGCTGTTGTTGTTGTGTCGTTGAGTATAGTTGTTTTCTTTGCCACCATTGCCACAGGCTTCCTCGCAGGGATTCAAAATTGGGAATTCAAATACTGCTTAGTGACAGTCTTTGTTATATACGCGGCTTGGAGGGAAGCGGAAAATGAAGTGAATACCGTAGCGTTTATATAGCTGCAAGGTCATGGATCCACACAACACAAGGGTCGCAAACCCAAGGCAGCGTGGTACTACAAAGTATTTGATCCATTTGAAAGACGGACCATCACGTTTGTGTGTGTTTGCACGACGAGTCAAACTGCTTGGCACCCTTCACTTTCTGTGTTCCCTGCGTGCTTGTCTTTGAAACAGTAAAAGAAGCCGTGGTATTTTTAGGATCCTTGTGATGAGGTGGAACCAATCTCTCTTCTCTATGGAGGCTGATGTCACCAGGGTGCGTGGGCATGTGGCAGGGATGCTGGGCTACCTGCTGTGAAAATGTGTAGTCTCTTACCACACAGAACTTAGAGCGATACAAATTACACACTAATACAAGTTGTGCAGTACCCGCATCTAATAGACTGCAAGAAAGGCAGATTGACCAGCGAATATATGTTCGATAAAGTTTGACTTTAACACGTCTCGCTGTGCTAACGCTGTACCATAAGCTCAAAAATATAAAACAACCATACAATATATTGCTTGAAATTAGACTGTGAATGCATTTTCGTATTGTTGCAATGCATTCCGGGATTGTTTAATCTAGGGGTTGTTTTTAACACAAGGCTGGGTAAGTATTGGCCATAACACACCATTGGGTTAAAAATGACCCAATGCTGTATTGTTTTTATCCAAGCATGGTTTAAAAACAACCCACAGTGTAAAAAAAAAGAAATGCAAATAAGTTATAAGCAAATAACTTGGTTTTGCAAGTCAATCAACGTACTTGTTGACATAACTTAAAAAATCAAGTTGAAATTGTAAATTTTAAAGTTAAAGTGCACCTATTTCATTGCTTAAAACAACGTTATTTTGTGTATTTTGTGTAATACAATCTGTTCGCGTGGTTTATGGGTAAAAAACACATTATTTTCCACATACCGTACATTTTTGTAGCTCCAGATTTCACTCTCTTCCTGAAACGTACGGATTTGAAAAGCGCCGTGTCCCTGATTGGCCAGCTAATCTGTACGTTGTGATTGGTCTGAATACCTCTGAAGTCAGCCGGAAATGTGATGCTGCTTACCATGTTTGAAAGATTCGCTCACAATGCAACGCTAACAGGAGTTAACTTACAGGCTGTGATCCAAAGTGGGAGGAATTAGGATAATGTCGTAGCCTGGGAAAACCCAGACAACTTCCGGCAAATTTAGATTTGCTCTGCAAGTAGTCTGGCAAAGAGGCCATTCAAGCCCATTTCTAAAGTCGAGAAATTGCGGCAACAATCAGAAACGTAGGGGTGGGCTTTACACGATGACGACAGCGCAGCGACAGTGAAGCAGATTTTGTACATTACAAAGATGGATGCCGCCGTGAAACATCACTCGTTCAAATCAGCTATCGCGTCTATCGCGTCTGTTTTCCTTTTCGTTAAAACTCGAGCAAAGAACAACACTCAAATATCTAAAAAAATATATTATCGCCGTCTTACCGACTGGATTCGGCAAAAGTCTGATATAGCTCTGCTACATCATCTCCTTCATCGCTGTGATTGGTTTTAGGTCTATCCAACTGGGCACAGAGGCATTTGAGAGACGTCCGTTGGTGACGCACCTTTGGAAATTATTTGTCTATGAAGCTTTGCCAGACCATAACTCAGTTACTACTGAGTTTTAACCAGGCTAATAATGTCGGTCTTCTCAACATCATTAATCTCAGGAAGTAAACAGTGGCCTACAATCCGTGGACAATTAAAGTGGGCATATGGTGCTACCTGTCAAATCAAGGTACAGTATCTCAAAAGAAAGCATTATTTTGCTCCCTACACCATTTGGAATGGACTTTAGTGCACTTAAAATGCTTTGCGAAGTTCAATACAGAGCTGTTGTTTCACACTTACCAGAAGATGATTCACACCAATTAACTCTATAGCTACTCTTATTTGTCCAATGGTTGTATAGACATATCAGCCTGGTCTCATTTTCATTAGGTAACTTTTAAAAATACAAAACTTACTTTTTTGGATGTTTAAATAGAAAAAGCGTACAATGTAGACGTATTTGCAACATTAAATCGTAGCATTATTACATTTTTACAGCTACAAAACGTAAAACATTTACAAATCTTTTATACCATAAATATTGCTGTAGCCATTTTATCGATAATGTTACCACCCTAACACTTTCCAAAACTTTACCCAAACCTAAAAGATATTTTAAGCCGCTAAAACAGTCCTACCACTAAACATACACTGTAAAAAATTTGCTGTAATTATGCAGCTGGTAACTAACTGTAGAAGATAAAGACTGAAAATGTTTCATGTTCATATATTTTTGAACAAAATGTTGCCAGTAAATAACATAAATGTAAAATCTACAGTAAGTTACTGGCAGCTAGTTGCCAGTAATACCCAGTAATAATGTAATTTCTACAGAATATTTTTACAGTGTATCCAAAACAATTTATTAAAATCATGTACTGTTAGAAAAAAAGCGTTTATTGAGAAATTTCAAAAGCAATACCAAAAGTATTTAAAATATGTGCTGCAGCCGTGGTCCTCTCTGATGTATATGAAGTACAGAAGTATTAAAGTTTAATCCACAAAATAAAAAATTAATCCACGAAAACGTTAATCCAATTTCTATTTCAAATTTCAAAAGTACATCGACTGAAAGACAATCAATGTCACAAATCTGTGACGTAGCACCCAATAGCCAATGAGTGTTTGATATCACTGCCAAAAAGCAAGGTGTCATAAAGCTTCTTAAGGCGCAATATTTGAATTCAAATTCATAACGAACGTGATATTTGACGTTTACGGTCAAAGATGAGAACTGGGATAAAGATCGCTGAATTTGAATCTGTTCCTCACAATCATGTGAATTTTAAAGATGTGAATTACATCGAATTAATAAAATTAACAAAATTATTATTATTGTAATTATTATTGCATATAGGAGAAGACAGCAGAGGAGAAAACGCCCTTTGTGTGTCATGACAACTAAATTGATAACTTTTACTAAATTGTGAAATGATTACAAAAATGTTATTCATTTTAAGGTTTTATAGTGTATTCTTGTTTAATATTGTGTCATTCTTTGAAAGTCATGAACATTTGGTAAATAAGTAAACTGTCTTAAATAAATAAGTCAGAAAATACGACTAAAAACATGTCCTTAATATAAGTAAGAAACCCAAATGCCCGCGATTTTAATATTTATGAATAGGAATACGTGAAAATTTGTATGTCTGTAAAGTTGTTAATACATAAATCGTTAACGTATTCGTTTTTCAAAATTCCGATATTATATATTTCAGTGTATATTAAAGTAAATGTACGTGTGCCGCACTTTACGTAAAAATACACACGTATTTTCATGAGATCATGTTGGACATATAGACCCTTATGTCGTTCATACTGAGGGCAGTCCACATGCCAACTAAATCACGTAAAGTGCTAATGTAAAACATCTCATGTGCTTTTAACATGTTGCTGTCCATTACCGCCACACTCGTGTGTACTCACATCCCTAACCTGCAGCTATTTAAGGTTAAACACGAGGGAAAAAGCCTAAAAACCCTAACGCTCCGACAACCGTCCTCATTACGCCGTTAAGCCGTGATTGGATTGCGGACCCGGTCTGTCAAGTAGCAGCGGCGCTATAAATACACAATAACCCCCTCTAACCTCCCCCACTTCTAACCCGCACTATTCTCTGCCTCTAATGTACGTGAAGCCTCGGATAATTGCGTCGGATTACAAAAGAGCACCTCGCAGGTGTTTTTCCCTTCTCTACCCGCTGGAAATACGGGCTCTGTTAAGTGTTATTCACACCAGCCGGCTACGGCTCAGCCGCGGACCCCGATGCGGCCTAATATAACTCCATTGTGAGTAATGACCCTCCGATCCTCGCTGTTATACCATCTGGTTCAACAGGGTAAAAGCTCGCATGAGAATGGAAATGAGCTCTATGCTTTTACCTGTCGGTTCTGGTTTGCCCAGCGTTTTTCCCTGCCGTATATTGGCGCCTTTGAAGTAGATGTAACTTATCGGTCGTTCGCAATGTCTCCAGGAATCTAAAGCAACGATTTCAAAAGAGTCTCGGTGAATATGTCAGCGCGCATCACAACGTCACTCTTCGACAAAGACTGGCTTATGGCTCTCAGAAGGTCAGCGTCTATAGAGATGTTTACATGGCCCCTAAAAAGGAAGCTATACAAGCGTGCGAGATGTTGTATTTTAGTACACACTGCTTTAGAAACGGTAGATGTGAAGTGTGAATTCATATGGTCATGAGGTAGTTTTCTATGATCAGGCGTAGCAGCTATGCACATGGAAATAGAAATTCAATGGCGGTTTACTTTAATGGAGTGGAACTTGCCTTTCAAGCTCTCTCATCAAAAGCTTAGTGACATTAATGGATGTCAGAAAGCAATTATCAGCATATGTTGAGGTTGAAGAGGTAAGTGATAAATGCATTCTTAGACACACACACACACACACAACACTTTTAGGTGCAATGTGTAATTTCTGTGCCATTAGGGAGACTATGCTGAATGCAAAAAAAGAAAATTTAAACTGTCTTTCAATAGATGGGTAAACAAACATCTCCACCCAAACTAATGCTACTGGATGAGTCAATATTGTTATGTTAAACACCACAGTTTTTATCTTCCCTTAAGTCATCCGAATATTTTATTTATAGCTCCATGTCTTATCTCTACACAAAATATTAAGTGATGCTTACTTCATTGTTTAAGTAAAGACAATATCTGGTTTAACAGTGATAGTATTCAATTGTTTTGATTACTTTTTAAATTCCCCGACATCTGCCTGGCCGTAAACTACTGTCATGCAGCCGAAATGCCTTTGCACTTCCACTGGGAAAACTTTATAACTGAATGATTGCAGGGAATACACATTCCTCCACACCGAGGAATGCTGGCAAAACCCAACATGTGTCTCATGAACATGCAGACAAAGTAACTTCCGATGGGATGGACATTAATGACACTGAGACAAGCCCCGTATGTGTATATGTGTTGGTTTTTATATTGTTCAAGTACCGAGAACCGAGTAGTGGAAATAGTGGAGTTGAATTTTTATAAACTACATTGCATTTAAAATTGTTTTAGCGAAGATGACACAGTAAGCTGGTTTGCAATCCACATACAGTAAAAGTCTGATAATAAGTATTCACTGTCAGAAATAAAGGTACAAGAGCTGTCACCAGGACCCTTTTGTGCATTCTTTTAACACCTTTTATGTACAAAAGTATGCTTTTTGAAAGGGCACCCCCCTTAGTGACAGGCTTTGTACCTTTTTCTAAGAGCGTATGTTGTATTAGTAGGCAGTGGCGGATCGTGACTGCTCATCGGAGGGGCGCTAATTTAAAATATGTGTTCGGAATGTCATGTGTGTTGCTTGCGTTTTCAAACTATATGTGTTTGTTGCATCATGTCAACCATGTGCATCACGTGTTTTGCGAAATAGGTGCCTGCTGCACACGCGTCGAGACCGTTTGTGATAAAAGAGATGCTCACGTTCACAAAATACACGCAAGACACTCCCTTAACAGTAAACACTGATTACGCATGAGATTATGCGAGTATCTGCAAACGCAAGCGTCTCTGTTATCATAAACCATTTAGACGCGTCTGCAGCAGGCACTTCTTTTGACAAGACCCGTGATGCACACACGATCTCTCCACACACAGGACACATATCTTGAAATAAAGAACCACACACGACGGGCTATATGTTGTGACGAACTTCGCATTGTGCGCACTCAAAAAAGAAGTCACCGGCCGCCACTGTTATGCTTAACAGCGTTTCAGGCGTCAAAATCGCATCTACCGCGCCTAGTTTGCCGCTTGAACAGTTTGAATGCATTCGCGCGTGTTGAGCAAAGTAGACGCGCGGAAAAAGCAAGCATTTGACGGCGTCAGAGGCAAACTCCGCTTCTTGTGGGAGGGGCAAGTGCTATGCGGTTGTCTGTTTGCAAGATGACTGATGTTGATTGTGCATTTATCGAGAGAGTTACAAGTTTGTATTTGGTAACCTTACTATAGGGGGAAAATAAACGGCGTGGATCAATAAACGTCACGTGACTCAAAAGTCAAAAGTGTATTACAACTTACCAGGTTGCCCGAGGTCCTTACTGACACTCTTCCAAGCGAGTTCCTTTTTATTCCTGTCTCTATAGAAATAAGAACTTGTGTCGTATAGCTCCGGGTGACTGCTCACGGACAATATCAAGCGTTCCTTCATGTTGAATGAGTGACTCTGGGTGGGCTGCCCCCACACATGCAAGCAGGCTCCTGATTGTTTAACGCGGCGTGAAATTCCACCAAAGTTTAAATATTTCAACTCGGCCGTCAGCCGGCAATTCGTGTCAAACACAAAATGCACAAAAAGCACCATTCGCACGTATCGCGCCATCCGCGCAAACAAGACACGCGAATGAGGCAGAAACACGTCTTCCGCGGCGCGGATGAGGCGTTTTCGGCGCGGCACGGGAGACGCGTTTCCACCTCATTCGCGAATTGAGCGCCTGGCGCGATACGCACAAATGCTGCTTTTTGTGCATTTTGTGTTTGACGCGAATTGCCAGCTGACGCCCAAGACATCCAGACGCACGTCAACGCGTCTTCACATTGACTTAACATTGAAATTACTCGCGCTTCACGCCTCTACCGCAGCTGGTGTAAACGCAGCATTAGTAGGCCTACGTTGTAAAAAAAGATTTGTTGGTTCAACTTAAAAAAGTAAGTTACCTGGTTGCATAAATGCGCAGAGTTTATTGAACTTAAAAATATTCGTTGAATCATTGTGTAAAATTGTTGTGTCAACTAATATATATATGGTTTTGCCAGTCAATTAAACCTACTATTTTAAGTTTTGGCCTGTGATAAGTTGACATAACGTATAAAATCAAGTTTAAATGGTTTAACATATATTTTTATGTTACTTTAACTTAACAAATTATGTTGATTTGACAAAAATGATAAATTTTTTTACAGTCCAGGTAACTTACTTTTTTAAGTTTTTTACAGGTTATTGGTTCTCAAATGCTGAATATACAATATTAAGTTGACTTATTTCAACGATATTTTATAAGATATAACAACTCATCTCTAGTCATAATTATATTAAGTTAAAATGATTTTGATTAAAAAAAATAAAAATAAAACAGCAAATATTTTTTTACAGTGTAAATATAAGTAAATCATAAAATAAATGATTATGAAAACAACAACGTTTAGATCACATTGATGCTGCATTTTAGTTACACAGAACCAGTGCAGGATCAGAAATGCCTTTGATCATACGGGCCGGAGGTAGAGATGTGGAAATAATCCAGTTTTATCAGGAATTACGCTAATATTTTACCTGTGTAAATTGCCTAAAGGCCAACATTTTTACATCTATGTTCCAACCAGGCAAAAAAACACATTGAAAGAAGTCTTTTTTTGTTACTGTGCACTTTTGTCCTTTCCTGCAAGCAACAAGATAATTTTATCAGTCACGTGGTTTTTATTTCTGCCTCTATTGCTGGTTAGCTCAATCCACAGTGAAATCTGATTGGTCAAGAGTCACACTCTGCACAACAAGATATTGCACATCACACTGCGTTTTGGCTGTGAAGGGAAGAATTTCAAGTCGTTGAAAAGTTACAGTTAGTCTAGAAATAATGACGGTATATGTCAAAGCTGAATAATTCACAAGATGGCTGCTAAAGTATGGATTCAAACATTGCAACAGAATTGTATCAGCACGCCTGAGACCCAGTCTCACCCAAAAAATTGTCCCAAATGTTGAGTTTAAGGGTAGGTTGTATTTCAGAAACAGCTTGTGTTCAATGTCAGCGTACAAATGTGCATAACCGAGTGTGCAAAATGAGTCCCGAGAGTAATGGGTCTCATGAGATTTATTTCACCCTATTTCATATGGTGCCCAAGTTGGACATGTTTCTGGATCATGTGTTGTTTATCTTTTCATAAATAAATAATAAACGAGTTGATGTAAGATTTAAGTAATAATGCTCCCATCAAAATTCAATGTCTGTGTCAGTCTAAATCTGGATGTCTCATCCAGTTTTAAACCCATGTGGCATCTGCAGTCATCAGACCTAAACATAAAACCATATGAAATTGCACTGAAGATAGCATTGGACACATTATTTTCTTACAGGTGACAGATGCTGAACCCAGTGACACCCTCTTCAGGTACAGCGGCATTCCTGGAGGGACTGTAAGGTGAAAGGCAGCCCGGCTGCTTTTTAGGTCAATGACATTAATATATTTTAAGGTGTTTACACTATATCATTCACCACCTGCATGGGTGTAAATGTGTGTACATTTGGCTAAAAACGTGCATATAGCGTATACAAAGAATACACAGAAGTCTGCTTCACCCCAATGTCTGTGACTACCCTCATGTCTCCAGCCCATCCTTGCTTTGTGTGGAAACACACCCATCCATCATTTTCCTTTTTGTTTTATGCAACTAGAGCAGGTGTATGGACTTATATGTCACATACAGAGTAAATTTATTATCACACACATACACACACAAACATTATTTCTCATTTACTGTATTAAAAATATTCCAGTTTGCATCTGTGCCTCTTTATATGTTGAAAAACCAATATATTTTATTATTGCACAAACATGCACCTGCTTTATTTATCTATGTACTTTTATGTAAATCTTCCCGGGAATTATGGAGCTTCTAAAGTTTCTTTAAAATTACACAGAGGCTGTACTGTGTATTTACTTTCTAGCACAAACAGTAATGAACATCTCCGCTAATAATACCAATATCTCATTTCCATTCAATCCTTCGGTCGATGATAATTGTGTTTATAAAAGTCTCTATTCATGCAGGTGCGGTCAATCATCGCTGTCAATAGCAATGTTGCTGAATATTAGTACATCGGTGATAACGCTCAGGTTCTTCCTCTGTCAAGTAGAAACAAAAACCAGCAAATCATCTCTTCTGTTTTCGGTGCAGTGTTGAAGGTCAAACGCACATAAAGAGATAATAAGCTTATAGAAAAACTCTATTAGGACCAAAAGTCTGTACAGAGCTGTCAATGGGTTTGGTTGGCCTTAAGTAGCTGTATGAATTTCTTACTAACATCATTTTAGTAACTTAATAAAGCAAAAAGATTTCACCCCCCAAAAAAATTCTGGGTTATTTCCAAACTTTCTGGGTTGTTTTAATCTATTATTGTGTCAAATATATTTTTCTGGGTTTAACCCAATGGCTGGGTTTGTCCCTTTTTGACCCAACATTGGGTTGAAAATTACACTGAAAATAGTGATTTGTTGTGTCAACAACTATGACATATTATGATAAGTACACTCTAAAAATGGCTGGGTTATTTTTCAACCATAATGGGTAAATATTGAACAGAATGCACAGCTGGGTTAAAAATCTTTTGTCAAGATAAATAATAGTAAGCTGATTAAACATAAAATTTAAAGCAGTAAAATATTTTTTACAGTGCATTAAAAGCAGTCATTAAGTTTTTTTAAAACTCTTTCTTATAATATGCATTGGGATCCTATATGAACAAGTAAAATGAATTTAACAATTTGAGTACAGTCTACATGAGCATAATAAGTTAAGTGAACTGGTGTTACATAATTTTTAAGTAACGAAGGTTAAGAAAACTCAAATATTTGTGTAAATATAATGTGTTTTTTCTTGTTATTTTGATTTAAAATCTCCTCAAGTTGAGTTTACTTAAAAAACATGATGCAAAAATGGTGCATATACTATATTTTAAGTAAATCTAATGCATCATTTTTTTTGTGTATATTGAAAAATAAGTTTTACATGACTAATATTTGCAAATATAATCAATACATTTCAAGTAATGACACTCATATCAGTCATGGGCAGTCGCGACCTAATGGTTCGAGTCGGCTTGTAACCCAAGAGTTAAATGAAGTGGTCATGTTTCAAGTATAGGTTACCATACATTGATCATTACATCACTTTCACTTTCATATATGCTTAGTCATGGTGTAAATAATCATGCTTTGATATTTTATACACTCTAAACAAATGTTGGGTTGTTTTAACCTATTGTTGGGTCAAATATGGACAAACCCAACAGTTGGGTTATTTCAACAAAATGCTGGATTGTTACAACTCTTAGTTGTGTAAAAGCAACCCATCATAGGGTTATTTATGACCCAACAGTTGGGTTTGTCTATATTTGAGCCAACTATATGTTAAAACAACCTAGCATTTTTATTATTATTTGTATTAATTATTTTATTATTATTATTATTATTATTATTATTATTATTATTATTATTATTATTATTATTATAAGAAATACAAAAAGGAAAGAGTAGTTGTCACACATTTTACCCCAATATTTCTACAGTTCATAATGGACATGTCTTAAAGTTTTAGCTATAAATTATTGAGCATTTCCACCATTAAAAAAGATGTAGTTTAATGAACAGTATCACCATTGTCACATTTGGTGATGAAATGTTGCCACAAGCACTATGAAAAAGCATATTATAAAACTATTTTAACATTAATAATAAAACTATTATTAAACAGCAAAACATTTTAAATGTAAATCATTAATTTGTCTAAAATAAATACTTGTGTAACAAACTATTAAACTAACATATAAAACTAAATTTTCTTAAATTTTTTTCTCTTTGTGTATAAAGGCTAAATGTAAGTAAGATACAAGCATGTGTACAATTACTGTTGACTCAAATCCTTATAAATATTGAGATATACCAGCTCACTGTTTATGACTGTATAGCACACTGAGACAACATTCATGTGTGACAACTAGCCCCGCTCTCCCTCCTTTTCCTTTGTCACAAAAAAATTACAATGAACTAACTTCAAATTAAGCATCAGTTACTGTTTTACAGTAATATGGTCTTTATTTCCTTCAAAGTTTTTTTTTATAAAACAAGTTTCAACTGTTTTACTTTGCTCCTGTTATGACATTAGGCGGACGAGATGAGGAATGTGTGGCTTGGTGTCTCCGTGAGCCTGCGTGTTTGTTCAAGGGTTTGCTTGTTTTTGTAATATTTAAAAAAAAATGCATACACGACCACAGTCTGAGCTGTAAGGATAAGCTTAGCTTAGCACAGTCACCACGAGCAGCGTTACAGAGCGCTACGACTGAATAGCAGGGAGTGGCTTCAGACACACACACACACACACACACACACACACACACGCACACACATGAACACAAACTGTGGCCCGGGCCATGAAATCTCTCCTGCTGCGTGTCATGTGATCCCAGTTTAGGGAGCCAACCAGCTAAAGAAATGAAGTCCCTTTCGGCCAGCCAGGAAACCTTTGTGACCATACAAGGCGCTTCCTTCCCCAACTCTCGCCTTCCTGTGGGCTATGTATGGAGTTTCCTGCCCTTTCACTCCCTCCCATTCACTCTTTTTTCTCTTTTTCAGTATTGGCTGTCTGCCCTGGTAAACTGGCTGGGTGAAATCCTTTTTTTCTCTCTCTGGCAGTTGCCTTTTTCTGTGTGTGCGGAAAGCAGGCCAGAGGTTTCTGATTACTGATTGCTGCTGTGTGAAGGAATGGCAGCCGTGTGTGTGCGCACGTGTATATGTGTGCGTGTGAATGTATATACATTCACTGTTATCTTAACACCATGTGAGATGAGGGTGTGGAGGCCTGTGTGTGAGGTGGACATGGGATGGTTGCAATTACACTTAATGCTGGGACCTGGGCCCACAGCAATCCCACGTGCATCTACTACCCACATTTGAGTAGATGATGCATGACGTTTGTGTATGAGCATTAAGATTTTAGTGTTAAGAGGGAACTTATTTATACAACTGGTTACTAAACGTCTTCGTTTTCTCAATGAATATGAGATCATAATGAAAAACACAGTAATGATTATAAAATAATTATTAAAGAATAGCAAGTCTCAGTGCAGGACATGCCAACTTAAATAAAAGCGTATTTCATGTTTAACTTTCTTTTTTACGTGTATTTAATCTGCAGATGTTTTTATCCAAAACAACTTAGTGTGCATTTTCAAGGTATAGGTTTTGTGTGTCTTTTAAAAACATGACCTTGACATTTCTAGGAAAACACTAAGAAATGTTTAAGGCAAATACAACTAAGTGTGAATCTTGAGAAAGTAAAACATTTTAGGAAACTAAAATGGTGAGAAAAATAAACAAAGACGTGACCCTGTTAAAGTCTTATAATCTCATTTTTTTGACATTATGCATCAGGATTGAATTTTACTTATTGGTTTCACATTAATTTCAATCTTTGACATGATCTTACTCATTTTACTCATCGATTTTATGTAGAAAACAGAAAATCACAAAAAGACAGGGTCACATATATTCTATAAAAATGATCTCTGTTGTATTTCAAAATGTAGCTTTTTTGCTTTTGCTTTGTTGTGCACATATGCATGATTTTAGTGCTGGGCAAAGTTTAATTGCAATTAATCGCATACAAAATAAGTTATTTTTTGCATAATATACGTGTGTTCTGTGTAATTAATATGTATATTTAACCACACACACACACACACACACACACACACACACACACACACACACACACACACACACACACACATATTCATTTAAAAACATTTTTATTTATATTATTATATCATATAGAACATATATATATATATATATATATATATATATATATATATATATATATATATATATATATATATATATATATATATATATATATATATATATATATATATATATATATATATATATAAATGTTTCTTAATACATACATGAATGTGTGTGTATATATACATAATAAATATACACAGCACACACTTGTATATTATGCAAAAAAATCACTTTTATTTTGAATGCGATTAATCGTGATTAATCTTTGCCCAGCACTAGTTGATATGATAGTAAATGTGTCATAAACACAAAAATCATATTGTGTAAATAACTAACTAATATTAACTAATAATAAAAAATCATTATATGCAATGCTTTCTATTAACAGTACTGTATAGTTATCTGTATTGTCATCTGTGCATCTCTATGCAGGGAATATCCCTTTCTGTCTGTCAGTGAATTCAACAGGACTTTCCTCATGAAGGCCTAGATTACATATTGCATCATATGTCCAAACATGCTTGTTCCTGCACCGGCCCCCTTACTAATCCATTCCTAGCACAGCCCCTATCTGAGCTGTGACATCATTGCTTGCTAAGCTCAGGACCAATGACAATCTGAGATTTGATATGGCATCATAAACAGGACGGGTCAGATTCCTTTGGCTTTGTAACTGTAGGTGCCTCAGTGTATGATTATTTATCTGTTTAATATCATTATCTATAATGGAGTATTATGCAGATCCATGTGATATCAATATGATTGTGGCTTCAGTATGAAGAGTTCTGATAAAAACTGTATTGCTTATATATAATTAAAAAAAAATAATAATAATAGACAATAAATAAAAGACATAGAGTAGAGCTATAAGAGTGGATACAGTACAGGTGAGATCATTTGAAGAACTTCAGTAGAAATGTCTGTTTTTATATTGAAATCTAATATTAAAGTTTTTTGTATTATTAATACACTGTATACATGTAAGAGTTTTGGGCCTTTTGTCAAAAGAAAAATGCTGTAAAGGAAAATAATTTAATGCTTTGAATATGGTTTGAATGTATTTTCATAAACACTATATGATCATAGTACACTGTAAAAACAATATTTACTTAAGTGTTTGTTATACTTTAACCATAGACTGTAAAAAAATATAGCCGTAGTGTCTGTGACGTGAGGTCACAAAGCCTGCCGTCGCCATCTTGGCAGCACGTTACTGTGCGTAACTGGCGGATAACTGAAAATTGGCAAAAAGGGCGGGATGTGGGTAGAAACAGCCATAGATATGTATAAAGGCTAGATATCTCACCCGCCCTGCTGGCCAATAGGCTTTGTGCCCGGCTGCACTGCTTCCTGAACTTCAGCCAGCTCCTTGTTTCCTGTCAGGTGTGCCTGACTTCAGTAGTAACAACAACAATAATCAGACACACTTGGATTAATCAATTTGTCCAATAATGGCAGACCGGAAACAAGGAGCTGGCTGAAGGAGGTAGTGCAGCTGGGCATAAAGGCAATTGAGTGGAACGTCAAAACATACATGGAGTTTTATCTGTTGTAAAATTCATTTTGCGTAAGAGCACCATCTAGTGGAAAATAACAGGATTACAGATTATTGTAAAAACTCATCAGGAAAGCTTCATTGGCAGTGAAATGTCAAAAGTGAAATGCGCAAAAGAGGATGTTTCCGCCGACTGAGAATCCAAAGACCGTTACTGAGTTTTTTAAATAAGATGATGAAAACAAACCGAAACTAAAGACGGAGTTTCATGCGCTATGCCCATGCGTCGCTCGTGTAAAATTACTGGAGTGTGCACGTCTCTCACAAGGAACATGGCAGTGATTGACAAGCCAGAGGGCCAATCGTTGAGGCGATGATTGCGTCAACGATTGGCTGATATTTTTAAGGCCCTACCTTGTGCACAGATGATGTATATTAATATTATTACTTTCAGTGCACCTAATAAATAGTCTTTTATCATTTAGTAAAGACAGTTTCAAGTAATATTGCAAAAATGTATTAAACAAACATCCTCTTTTGCACCTTTAATTGACGAGATAACTCGTCAATGCCGGGGAAAGAGTTAAGTCACTTCCATGTTGGGTTGACAACAGAGACCAGGAGGTTGCCTTAAAGGAATAGTCTACTCATTTTCAATATTAAAATATGTTATTACCTTAACTAAGAATTGTTGATACATCCCTCTATCATCTGTGTGCGTGCACGTAAGCGCTGGAGCGCGCTGGAGCGCGCTGGAGCGCGCTGCGACGCTTCGATAGCATTTAGCTTAGCCCCATTCATTCAATGGTACCATTTAGAGATAAAGTTAGAAGTGACCAAACACATCAACATTTTTCCTATTTAAGACGAGCAGCCACACGAGCAAGCTTGGTGGCACAAAACAAAACGCAGCGCCCCTCCAAGCGGATTCAAAAGAGGAACCACACTCCATGGCGCAACAGCACCTCTGGGAGTACTTCGACTCGCCTGAAAAGTCCGCTCCCCTTCTCACTCTCATAATGGGAGAGGGAGGGTGTTACTGCGCCGAGTCGAAGTACTCCCAAAAGTGCTATTACGCCATAAAATATAGTTCCTCTTTTAAATCCGCTTAGAAAAGCGCTACGTTTTATTTTGAACCACCAAACTTACTCGTATAACTACTCGTCTTAAATAGGAAAAACGTTGATGTGCCTGGCCACCTCCAACTCCATCTCCAAATGGCACCACTGAACGAATGGGGCCAAGCTAAACGCTATCGAAGCGTCGCAGCGCGCTCCAACGCTTACATGCACGCACACAGATGATAGAGGGATGTATCAACAATTCTTAGTTAAGGTAATAACATATTTTAATATTGAAAATGAGTAGACTATTCCTTTAACAAGTTATGTTAAAAAAATTTGCCTTGTTTATAAGTTATGTCAACTAAATACTATAGTCTTAAAATAACCTAAACCAGTAGGTCCAATAACCTATTTGATTAAATGCATGCAGCACTGCAGCATTTTTTTACATAAAATATAAAGCCTATATGTTTGCGTCATTAGTGGTTTTATGATTACATGCCTCGCGTCTTCCACTGAAGTCCTCGGCTGTCCTGAACATGTGACAGACGCAGTACGGCTGCATACCTGACATAACTGCACATCTACAGTTAGCCTCAAGGTTGTTTTTTGTTTATTCAACTTGTATCAAAACATTATCTGCACAGTGGCTTAAAAACACACAGAGGCCACCCAGGATATAGTGTTTTGTTGTAATCATTTTTAAAACTATTTAATTTAATGACAAATTATGGACTTTACTCTTCTTAAAATTTCTTAAATATAACAACCACCTTAAATCTGTGAAACACAAGAAAAAATAATGTGTACACTGTTATTCTTTTCATTTAATAAGGCTGTCATTGTCAATCAATTATTATGAGTCACCTTAAAACTTTACGGCAGGGATGTCCAATCCTGCTCCTGGAGGGCCGGTGTCTCTGCAGAGTTATATTTCAACCCTAATCAAACACACCTGATCCAGCTAATCAAGGTCTTACTAGGCAGACTAGATACTTTGAGGCAGGTGTGGTGAGGGAAGTTTTATCTAAACTCTGCCGGCCGCCGGCCCTCCAGGCCCGACTTTGGACACCCCTGCTTTATGGCCTTCTCCAAATTCATGTTTTGGTGTTGTAATGCCACATAGTGCCAGATAGTAGTCCGATGCGGCAAAAGGATGCATCGAGGCTGCCGACTGAAGATGCATCAAGAGCAGACACTGCACATCCAAAGACCACAAGTGCACATGAAGAGTTTCGTTGCAAAACGAGATAAATCCATTTTTTTACAATTTTGTCAAAACATGTTTATTTTTATGTTATCATGTTATATTTTGTTTTATGGTGCTACTTAGCTGTATTTTTTAAGTTATGAAGGTTTAAATCAAAACAAACCAACTGTAGTTGCATTGAAATTAATTGGAATGCACAACCAAAAAACGAGATTTCTGAACAATTAAAAAAACGGTGGTTATCTCGTTTTGCAACGAAACTCTTCACATGCTATTTGGGGACAAAGCCTTAAAAAAGTGTGATCACTAACTTGTTAAATGTCTGTGAACAAGCTCCCCCTAGAGTTTAGGAAATACAACACTAAATATAGTAAAGAGGTGGATTTAAAAAGTATAATTCATCAAAAAAAAATATTCTGTTATTATCTATAGTAGCTGTTGTACAGTAAGATACTGTATCATTTCAGAGGACCCATAATATATTACAGTTCAAGCAACAGTCATATAGACTACTTTTATGTATTTTTATGATTACATATATATATGAATGTGGATGATAAAATAATGGCAAAAATGTAACCACTATTTACTGTAACTATTGTGGATTTGCTGTAGTTATGCAGTTGTTTACCAGTAACTTACTGTAGATTTAAATTTATGTGATTTACTGGCAACAATTTGTTCAAAGTCAAATGAACATTAAACATTAACCAGTCTTTGTCTTTACAGAAGCATGCCTCAAGCATTCTGGGAACCAGAAATCCTCATCAACCTTTTTTTGTTTTTTTCCTTCAGGTTTTGGTTCCCAGAATGCTTTGCATGAGGCTGTTATTTTATACTTTTATTCTTTACAAAGACTTGTTAATGTTTAATGTTGATTTACCTTTGAACAAACAGTTGCCAGTAAATAACATACTGTAAAATTTAAATCTACAGCAAGCTGCCATTTTTTTACAGACATTTTTAACATTGTTGTATTATAGGCCTCTTGTTTAAAACAGGTAATAATTATGATTGTGGTGGTTAAGCTCTTTTGCTGAGACTGTATGTCTTTTAGTGTCTGTTGGCAGTGGTGGTGAGATGTGTTTGGGGTCACTGCTGATATTCAGCGTGACCTTCAGGTAAACACAACAAACGTCTGTGCCAGCACTTCCATAGAAATCTGGCATTCACCCACACCGCTCTCTCTCTCTCTCTCTCTCTCTCTCTCTCTCTCTCTCTCTCTCTCTCTCTCTCTCTCTCTCTCTCTCTCTCTCTCTCTCTCTCTCTCTCTCTCTCTCTCTGTCTCACCCCTTCACTCTAAAACACAAACACACAGATAAGCAAAGAGCAGATGCAGCCGATATAAATGATATACCGACCGTGCACTTTGTAGCGTGAATCTGTTTAAATCACAGTGTACAGCAGTTAAAACAGATCAATACCATCACACTTAGGATGTAAATTAGGATGTAAATAGAATTAATTATAGGCAAATGAAGCTCCAGTCGAGTCTTTTTCAAACGCTACTCCGCTGTACTTCTTCGCATGTCTTTGATTTGATGTTTTCTTACACAGATTTTGTGAAGTATTACTCCATTAATTCAGGAAAGTATAGACAAATCCTCTTTCCCTCACAGTTCGCTCATACGCCTGCCTGTCTCACAGCAATTACATGATGTGTGGTAATTGCCGGTCTTTCATGCATCCTCTTCAGATACACTTCAAAGAGACGCGAACACATCCACAGCCGCAATTAGAGAGCAGAGCGCGAGCCCCAGAGAAGATGCCATTGTTCTGCGTCTTTCCTCTCAATGCACGCTCATGATCTGCAGGGGGACACCTGTGCTCCTGCGCTGCTGGAGATAAACATACTGTGGTCACAAACTGCTGAAACGATCTGAACTTTCTCCTGTGTGAACGCTAGTTTGTGTGTTCGCAGAGGGTGAACGTATTCATATAACAGATGAGATGTTTTGAAAGCCATTGATTTCGCTTCAGGGTCCAGGTTTTACAGTGGGTACAGTTTCTCCTTCAGAACTGCCTTAATTCTACGTGGCATTGATTCAACAAGGTGCTAAAAGCATTCTTTAGAAATGTTGGCCCATATTGATAGGATAGCATCTTGCAGTTGATGGAGATTTGTGGGATGCACATCCAGGGCACGAAGCTCCCATTCCACTACATCCCAAAGATGCTCTATTGGGTTGAGATCTGGTGACTGTAGGGGCCATTTTAGTACAGTGAACTCATTGTCATGTTCAAGAAACCAATTTGAAATGATTCGAGCTTTGTGACATGGTGCATTATCCTGCTGGAAGTAGCCATCAGAGGATGGGTACATGGTGGTCATAAAGGGATGGACATGGTTAGAAACAATGCTCAGGTAGACCGTGGCATTTAAATGTTGCCCAATTGGCACTAAGAGGCCTAAAGTGTGCAAAGAAAACATCCCCCACACCATTACACCACCACCACCAGCTTGCACAGTGGTAACAAGGCATGATGGATCCATGTTCTCATTCTGTTTACGCCACATTCTGACTCTACAATCGAGAAATCGAGACTCATCAGACCAGGCAACATTTTTCCAGTCTTCAACTCTCCAATTTTGGTGATCTCGTGCAAATTGTACCCTCTTTTTCTTATTTATAGTGGAGATGAGTGGTACCCGGTGGTGTCTTCTGCTGTTGTAGCCCATCCGCCTCAAGGTTGTGCGTGTTGTGGCTTCACAAATGCTTTGCTGCATACCTCGGTTGTAACGAGTGGTTATTTCAGTCAAAGTTGCTCTTCTATCAGCTTGAATCAGTCGGCTCATTCTCCTCTGACCTCTAGCATCAACAAGCCATTTTCGGCCACAGGACTGCCGCATACTGGATGTTTTTCCCTTTTCACACCATTCTTTGTAAACTTTAGAATGGTTGTGCGTGAAAATCCCAGTAACTGAGCAGATTGTGAAATACTCAGACCGGCCCGTGTGGCACCAACAACCATGCCACGCTCAAAATTGCTTAAATCACCTTTCTTTCCCATTCTGATATTCAGTTTGGAAAAACCCATGGCTTCACTTCAGAAGACATTTAATAGCTGTATGGATTAGTTTTTGATGGATGGATGCACTTTTTGAGCTTTAAAAATGGGGCACTATCCAATTCCATTATAAAGCTGAAAAGAGCCAATATATTATTTGATATAACTCCAACTGTCTTTGGCTGTAAGTCATATCATAAAATGGCTTGAGGCTGAGTAAAATACAGGCTTATATTTATTTTGGGAAAAACTATTAGTCTCAATAACATGTAAAAATATAAAAATGCAAGGCTTATGGATAAACAAACTTAATTTTATGAGCAAAAACTTTGGTATTTGCATTTAGCAATTTATTTCACCTGCTGTCTCCATCCCTATCAGATCAGTGTTTACTGAAGGACCAAATCAACACTATAAGCGAAACATTTCGAAAGTACTTCAAGTGTCTTTATAAAAGCAGAAACATTGAAGATAGCCTTTTCACCTTCATCCCACTCACACAGGTTCAAAATGTCAGCGCTGAAGGTTAAACAAAGATTATGCTCTGTGTGTATTTGTCGAGCGGTGTTTGTGTATTGCTACAAACACAATGAATCATCACAGACAGGTACAAAAGCCTCCACAGCAACATGTATGAATCTTTCAGCGAGATGTTGAACTGTGTACAGTTGTCTATTCTGCGTGACAGAGGGCACAACACATCATCTCTGTCCTGATATTCTACACCGAACAAACATGTACGGTACATCTACACAGATGCCCAAATGACTGACAGCTGATGTTGGTGATGGCACCAGAAAATGACCCGGCTGACATGACAGCGTCACAGCACTATTCAGACACACAGCTTTACTGACACCTACAGTAAATGTCGAGGTGAAACTTCAATTCTTCATTCAGAGAGAGGCTGACAAAAGTGTAGCATTGAATTGCTATATATATATATATATATATATTACTGAGCAGTCTGGATAGATTTATATGCTCTTCATGTTAAAGACAGATGGGGCATTATCTAAGTATTACATTTACTAAGGCTTGTAAGAAAAACCAATATATTTACATTGGAGGGACCTGCATGACCTTATTGGGGACCAGATTATTATAGAGTACAGTAGTAACCAGTAAACAGCCTTAAATGTTGTTTTAAACCATGGTTCAGTCAAATATGAACAAACACAACACAACTGGTTTAAATTAAATTATAAAATGTCCATATTTAGGTCAACCATAGATTGGAATAACCCAGTTTGGGATTAATTTAAGTCCAATGGTTAGCTTTGTCAATTTTTTCACTACCATTGGTTGAAACAACCTAGTATTTTAAAGTGTGTAACAAATACCAACTCACTGACAACCACCTAGAGAATTTTAGCAACCACATAGCACCATGCTAACACATGTAGCAACATGCTAACAACTAGGCTATTTAATTTTACCCAACCATGGGTTGAAAAGCACACTGTCAAAAGCACAGTCTTGCAAAGTATAGTTTATTTGACTCGTACAGATGTTTGATGCATGTGATAAAATGCAACAAAAAAAGATATCCTGGGCTACATACTATATTCTCCGGTAGGATATGTGACCTACACATACAATGTACATAGATTTTGAAAATCCAATGGTATGCGCGCACTCTACGTGTATGGTACCCGTAAAAAATGGACCATACTTCGGCCTTAACAAATCACAGCAACTCACTAAAAACCACCCAGAACATTCTAGCAACCACATAGCAACCACATGTTAACATGCTAACATACATAGCAACATGCTAACAACGATTTAATTTCACTTAACTATGGGTTCCCATACAGCAAAAAAAATATATTTGGCCAAAATATGTTTTAAATATATGCTAAATACATTTTGTAGAAAGTAAAGCTTAAAGAAATAGTCAATTTTCTTAAAAGAAAAATCCAGATAATTTACTCACCACCATGTCATCCAAAATGTTGATGTCTTTCTTTGTTCAATCGAGAAGAAATTATGTTTTTTGAGGAAAACATTGCAGGATTTTTCTCATTTTAATGGACTTTAATAGAGCCCAACACTTAACTCAACACTTAACAGTTTTTTTCAACAGAGTTTCAAAGGACTATAAATGATCTCAAACGAGGCATAAGGGTCTTATCTAGCGAAATGATTGTCATTTTTAACAAGAAAAATAAAAAATATGCAGTTTTAGACCACAACTTTTCATCTAGGTCCAGTCCAGCACGACCTCACGTAAATGCGTAGTGACGTAGGAAGGTCACGTGTTACATATATAAAACGCACATTTGCGGACCATTTTAAACAATAAACTGACACAAAGACATTAATTAGTATCATTCCACATACAACAACGTCGGAACGGTCCTCTTTCTTCACACGTATTGCGTGAGGTCGCACTGGCGCTTTCAGGACCGGACCTAGACGAGAAATTGTGGTTTAATTTTTTATTTTTCTTGTCAAAAATGGCCATCGTTTCGCTAGATAAGACCCTTATGCCTCGTTTGGGATTGTTTATAGTCCTTTGAAACTCCGTTGAAAAAAACTGTTACGTGTTGAGTTAAGTGTTAAGTGTTGGGCTCTATTAAAGTCCATTAAAATGAGAAAAATCCTGCAATGTTTTCCTCAAAAAACATAATTTCTTCTCAAATGAACAAAGAAAGACATCAACATTTTGGATGACATGGTGGTGAGTAAATTATCTGGATTTTTCTTTTAAGAAAATAGACTATTCCTTTATTTAAATATATTTTTGAAGTTAAAAAATATATTTAGTTTTAACATATAGTAACATATTTTAAAATGTATTTCAGGGGCAACAAATCCATTTCTAATTTAAAAAAAAAATGTCCTGGCCAAATATAAAAGTTTGTATAAAGTATGAGTATAAAATGTATAAATATGTATAAAATCTGAAATTATAAGTATGTTTTTGCATTTGAAAATATATTTAATTTTAATCTTTTCAAACCTGTAACAAAAGGTCTGTAACATACAAAGTTTTTATTCTAACACCGCTTTAAATCTATTTATTTTTAAATATATATTTCAAAATATACAAAAAATTGCAAAAAATATATGTATTTGTGAAAAATATTTTTGTAAACATATTTTAAAATATATTTCAGTGCATATGGTTTTTGGCCCTTTTTTGTATATTTTGATTTCTTTTTAAATTATATATGAAAATATATTTTTTGCAGTATCGGTTGAAACAACCCAGTAGTTTTAAGAGTGTAACAAAACATAACAACTCACCAATACCCCCACATAGCACCATAGCGACATGCTAACATGCTAACAATTAAAACAACTTAGCAACAGCATGGTAACACCCTGGTCACCACCTTGGTCATGGCCATGAGCATACACTACTCAGTTTAAACTAATGTAAAGATCTAATTTTCTAATAATATGCATTAAAAGAGAAAAAGTGAAATTAAACGTAAAATTATATTTGCATTACGCAACATGTCACTCTTTATAGAATAGCAGAAAAACGTACAGTACTATGAGCAATGCTAAATTTGACTGACTATACTCTCAACATCTCCTGCACTCAAATAATGTATCAGACATCTCAATGAAATTTAGAAGACACACTTCAAACATAACTTATCCTGCCAGAAACCTGACTTGATATATGATGAGAGTGAATCATTTGTCATAAACCACTAGATGTTAGGTGATGAATGGAGTTGTTAAAGAGATTCTGTGCTGAAGAGCAGACGAGGAGAAGAGAAACGGAGCAGTCGACGGCTCTGAACTTTGATCCGAAAATCACTTTAGTGAACCGTTGCAGAAATGGACTTTGGGAAGTGCTGCTATAATCTCTCCCGATGCAGAATGTACAGTACATGCATGCACAAACAGTACAAAGTACACAGGATATATTTGATTGTATTTCATAGGTCATACTTAATGGAGCTAGTCAATATTTTTTAGTTTACAAATAGTATATATTACTTCAAATGTATATGTAGACTGATTTTATGAAGAAAAAATGACTTTAGTTAGGTTTTTACTGGTATGGCAGATATATCACAACTGTATCTCTACATGAACATATAGGTTGTATGAATGTATTTCATTATACCAGATTTCATAATGGTAATGGTAAAAATGTACCCTACTGTAATCTCATCACTGTCCAAGAGAAACAATTAAGATATTGAAAAGATCTCATTGGTTTCTTTCCTATTGGCACGCTGCACCTCACAAATCAATAAGGGCGCTATCGTGATGATAAATGCTATGATTCCTCCATCATCAAAAATGGCCATTTTAAAAATAAAATTACAGTCAGTAATGGTGCCCAAAAGCGTCACGGGATGAGTGTGTTGTGTGCTATTATAAAACTGTCAATGAGAGTTTGTTATATAAGCGGTAAAGCAGGCAGTCACAGCAGCGGCAGCCTTCTGTGAAGATCAGAAATGGAGTGTGTAGAGAAACAGACCGACAGAGACGTCTGGCCCCCGTCTATCTGACCACAGACTAAGCCCAGCCTAAACCAGAGGACTCCCGGGAGCTGTCAGGCAGCATGTTTAAAATAACAACAGGCTCTTTTGAAGTCTGCATATAATATATTATTTAAAGTGAGCTGTTACAATTAAAAATTATTTAGGAGTTAATGTGTTAGCTAACATGAACTAACAGTGAACAACACATCTACAGCATTTATAAATCTTAGTTCATCTTTCAAATCTAATGCATTTACAAATATTAACAAATACATCCTTATTTAAAAGTGTACCTAAGAATGTTAGCAGAAATGCTGCAATGTTAATCGAGGTTTGCATGCAAATTTTAGGCCATTGAAATATAATGAATATAAAATTTATGAAGCAGAAATTTCCACAGAAACTAAATTCCAAAGAAAGAGTAAAATATAAGCAGACGTATTGTTTGTGTTCAGATGTCCCACTATTCCATGAAAATCCATTAAAAATAAAACGTATGTTTTCAGACAGATGAAACCTGCATCGCCAGTATTATGACTACATGATATTCCAGTGAATGTTACTGGTTGTGTGTTTATTTGTATTCATTGCTTTCTCTTTCTACACACACACACATTCATAGGCTAACTAGGGCAAAGGTTTAAAGGGAATGTGGATATACCGTAAAAGTCTAAATTCATATAACATGTCTAAATGTGAAATTCTTGGCTATGCGCATCAAGTCTGAAAAACACAAATAATAGGATATTGTCCGTAAACTTGTGCAACCGAATAACAAGTTGTTTTCAAATGAGAGACGGCATTGTGTAACACGCTGTAACAAATCTTTTATTGTTCTAGACAAGTGTTGTGAAAATTAAGTGAAAAACCTCCTTGATGGTGTGTGTGCGGGACGGCAGTCAGACAGTTCGGCTGAGCCAAAGTTTAAGAGGATGGTAATTATGGTAAACCACACTCACCCTTCACACTCATATTTATAGAGCACCATCAACACGGCCCTGTTTTTCACCACAAGGGGAATTTTCACCAAATTCCTTTAGTTTTGCACCCAAAGTGAAACAAAAGTTATTTCAGTAGCTGTGTTTTAGATTCCAGTGCTCTGTATGAAGGACACAAGGGCACAGTTATAGAAAAATACTTTTGAAAGGGGAAATATCTGTGCCTTTGCGAATGAAAGGTTTGTGCTTTGCTGAGACATCTTCATTTTGTGTTTCATGGTAAAAATGACATTTTAGAGCATCAGCAATATGTCACTAAAATATTCCCTTTTAGATGTTTGAATGACATTAATCTGATGTTTTTGACAGGGGGTCTATTCTTTTTGGCTCTGTTTACGCTGGTTTCAATCTCAAAAAGTTAAGATAATGTTGCTTCAAAAAATTTGTTTCACACAGCCAGAATGGCAACCATGGCTGCTTTGAATGGCCAAGGCTTGAGAGGCCATATGACTGACATGTAAAGCAACCAATCACGTTTTCACTCTTTGCGTCACGCACTAATCTATATAAATGACTGGATTGCGCATAGAACGTTTAAGCCAGCGCAGAGTTCGAGCGGCCATCTTGGTATTCCCGACCGGCAGAGGGCGTCATTGACTTGCATTCAAAATTATGATCTAAATTCACACGGTTTACAGCGTATCAGTCACACAAGATTAATTTTTAGGATGTGAAAGTAAATTAATTGTTACTTCTGGTGTTATTTGCAATGTTTATGTTTATAAAGGACAAAGGATTAAACAAACGTTAAAGAATTTTCTTAAAAAAATATCCAGATAATTTACTCACCACCATGTCATCCAAAATGTTGATATCTTTCTTTGTTCAGTCGAGAAGAAATTATGTTTTTTGAGGAAAACATTCCAGGATTTTCTCATTTTAATGGACTTTAATGGACACCAACACTTAACAGTTTTTTTTCAACTGAGTTGTAAAGGACTCTAACAATCCCAAACGAGGTGTAAGTGTCTTATCTAGCAAAACGATTGTCATTTTTGACAAGAAAAATAAAAAATATGCACTTTTAAACCCCAACTTCTCGTCTATCTCCGGTCCTGTGATGCGCCAGCGCAACCTCACGTCGGATGACTCCGCCCCAGTGTTTACAAGTGTGGAGAAAGAGGACCGTTTCGATGTTGTTGTATGTGAAATGATACTAATTAATGTGTTTGTGTCAGTTTATTGTTTTAAATGGTTCGCAAATGTGCGTTTCATATATGTAACACGTGACCTTTCAGCGTCATTAGGCAATTACGTGCACTGTAAAAAATACTTTGCTGCCTTAAAATTTTTTGTTGAATTTACAAGTCATTTTAACTTACTATTATTTATCTTGACTAGAGATGAGTTGTTATAACTACAGGTGAGTTGTTATAACTTATAAAATTAAGTTGATTTTTCTTAACTATATTTTATAAGTTGTGACAACTCATCTCTGTTGACATGATTTGTAAATCTGAGTTGATTTAACAAAAAAAAGGCAGCAAAGTATTTTTTACAGTGTGAGGTCGCGTGGGCGCATCACAAGACGGGAGATAAACGAGAAGTTGTGGTTTAAAAGTGCATATTTTGTATGTATCGTTTTGCTAGATAAGACCCTTATGCCTCGTTTGAGATCGTTTAGAGTCCTTTTAAAACTCTGTTGAAACTGACATTTTAAACTGCATTAAAACTGACACATGTTGGTGTCCATTAAAGTCCATTAAAATGAGAAAAATCCTGGAATGTTTTCCTCAAAAAACATAATTTCTTCTCGACTGAACAAAGAAAGACATCAACATTTTGGATGACATGGTGGAGAGTAAATTATCTGGATTTTTTTAAGAAAATGGACTAATCCTTTAAGATTCCACTGAGTACATCAAGCAAAACTCTTAGACGTCTTTTAAAAACATTATGCCATGAACCTTGCATGTTTAATTTAAAACACATGCTTTTACGACCATGCACACTTTTACATGTCTTGGCAACATACACATCCTTACTGGGAAAGACAAGTTTATATTAAATATAAGTCTAAAACTGTCAATGCTTGCCCTGACCTTCACCAACTTAAAAGGCTATTTTCTTCCATCTAAGCACCTCTAACAGGACTGTGGTTCCCATCCCCAGACCAAGTGACCAAGACAGTTCAGAGAGTAAGCGGCTGTGACTTGAAGCAAGTCAAGGATCAGAGATGTGCCCTGAGGACAGGATCAATTGTCAAGAAGAGCTGACTGGAGCTAACACACACTGACAGGTCTCATCAAAGAAACATAACATGACCGTCAGAGCGGCTCTAAATCAAGGCTGAACCCAAAAAGTGCCAAGATCGGCCCGTGTCTGTCGAGTCGACTCCGTCCTGAACCTGCCCTCGACATACTCAGTGAGGTGAAAACCTCTCAAAGTTTTTCTTTTTCTCATTCGCCGTTTCTAAAGCGCAGGTGGGGCGGTACAGGAAGCGAACCAACATTTGCTTTTTATTGAACCACTGGAGCTTTTAAGTGCCGCTTAATGGAAAGAACCTGAAGGTTGCCGAATCCAACATGTGTGGCACAAATGAGCGAAGTGTAAAATGTAATGACGGGATATCCGGGTTTGTTCGTTTTGGGGTCGTGATGGAGGGGGTCTGCTTAGATGTGGTCCTTCATTGAGCGAATGACATATGCTACTAACTAAAGGCAGCCATTTTGTGATCCCATATGGTGCCACATATGGGTCCCTTGTAGGCATTGTACTCGTATCAACCCAGTAAATCTATCAAAGTTTTGATCTGGTGGCTGTAAATGCCATTTAGCAACTGTATGGCTCAGTGTTTGAAATGACAAAAAAAAGCTTTAAAACTGACTGAAGACTAACCTTTTTTGTATACACTTCATGTGTTGTTCCCTCGCTTGTAAGTCGATTTAAATTAAAGCATTTGCTAAATAAATAAATGTAAATATAAAGTCATACAGAGATCTTGAACTTTGATGTTTTGGATATCTGGATATGTAGTAATAAAGCAGCTTCCATATGAAACCTTTCAGTCTTTAATAGGTTGCACGCTTTGATGTAGTGCTATGAGTTTGGCCACAACTGCACCTGTGTGTCCTCATAAACTGTGGCATATATGGTTAAGTGGAGCAGTTTAGCCATCATTAGAACCACAAAACCATTTAGCAAAAACCTATTTGATGGGAAACTTCCAGTGACAAGCTCAAAAATATCAACCCAACTGTAGTTTCCCTGGTTTGGTACACCTCTGGAACTCCCTGTAGGCTGATTTTGTGGACTGACCACCATAAGACCACACGATAACCCGTCTCTCATCGACTGCACCGGAGCTCACGAATAAGAGAAAAATCACCCACTCCTCCTGATATGACTTCTGCTGAATGAGGTTTATAGCACTGTCCAAAGAAATACTTGAGGTCTGAAGTGTAAGCAAAGGGACCACTAACAACAAATAGACAAGAGGCAGTCTGTCTGTGTCAATAAGGTGCACGCCACACTTCTGAAAATACAGGATAAAGAGTTCAAACCATGAGAAATGTGGTTAGATGCCAAGAATGGGAAAAGTACAGAGGACGTTGCTCCGAGATGGACTGGTGGTCCAATTTACAGAAAAAATGTTGAATGGGGTGGTTACAGGAAATATATTATTCAAAAACTGCCACATGAAAGTTTTACCTGTCACAATAATTTTGTCATGCTTTAAAACAGCTTGAATGTAACTCTACACCCTTGCCTCATTTAGTATACACAGATCTATTCATATGCAAATTAGCCCCGCCTCTACTCAATCGCACAGCTCGGATCCACACCATACATATATACACTAGATGTCGCCTTGGGGTTCTAAGCATGTGTCAAAACCGCCGCCATCTTGGAACAGGGGTCTTGTCATAGGAAGTATCTAGCAGTCCCTCCAGAAAAACGCGATTGTGCGATCGCGCGATATATTGCATAATCAGCCAAAGTCCGCATATTTATGCGGGGCTGCATTTTTTCCAAATACGACGCACTTTCGCCGCATTAATTACATATTTTCGCACACAAAATATGCGGGGCTTGCATGATTTCATAATCTCCACATTTTCGTAGCAAAAAGTCACATATATATTAGCAGAAAGTTGAAAAATGTTGCATTTACTTCCCAAAAGCGCAGCCGTGTCCTCTATTGCCATGGGAACGCTATGAAGTGACGTGATTATGTGACGTGAACAACATTGCAGCTTTTGCAAGTTTCCGCAGTTTTTGCAAGTTCCGCAATTTTCGCAAATTCGCAAAAATTAAAAAAAAAGTAGATTTTCATAATATCAAAATTTTATTTTTTTTCTAAACTCAATGCTAAATACATGTCTGACTGTTGAAACGAACCAAAAGAAAAACTAGAAAATCGCATTCATCACGATTTATGGTGATTTTATTTCCGTTACACCATTGCCTACAATGACGCTGATGTGGGGCTCCCCGTTACAAGATGGTGGCTATATTTGACGCATTCGGTCCAATGAATGCCGTAGCCAATTTAGGCGACATCTAGTGTACATATCTATGGGATCCACACGCAACTAGGTAGATATGATTGGTTACATGTTTGTGACGTCGGAAACCAATGTGATTTTAAACAGCGGGAATGAGACCAAAATACTTAAATACAAAAATACTCAGCAATGGTATTAAATGATGAATTTGCACATGGCTTGTCTTAAAACATATAAAAAAACATTATGGACCAGGGCAAGTCATCTTTGTCTGATTTAAAATCAGCATGGTTAATTTAAAGCTGCCTTTCCACAGTACATAACAAATGACGGCCAATAAACCGAAAGGTGAGTCGGAAAGGCACTGCATGAGGGGGCAACCATCTGTGGGTGCGTCATTTTCAAATTTCCAATTTGAGCTTTGGATGCATTAAAAAAACTTGTGTGACTACATCGCATGTGACACGACAACCAGAAGTGATGTATTTCATTGCTTGTCCAATCAAAATACTGTGTGCAAGGTGAAAATTATTAATATTTTTTGTTTAACTTATATAATATATAGCTTATATAATATATTTGTTTAACTTATATAATATATTTGTAGATTAAAGGCTCTTGCACTGGAATGAGCTCCCATGTTGGCACGGATTTACAATTAAACTGAAATTTCATTATGACTGCCTCTAGGGGGCGAACTACGACAGTCGTGTGTGGATGTAGTGTACAATGGAAAGGCTGTTTAGCCTAAATATCTTTAACATTTTAAAAAAGAAAACATGAAGTGCAATTCTAGTGATTAGGAGAAGACTGACTATATGTTGTAAATACTAGAAATGGAACGATTTTTGAAAGTTAAACAGTTATAAACAAAAGATATTTAAGAGCTTTACATTACAGTTACTGCTATACAAAAATACATGTGCTGATTATTTACACTTGCATTTTTTGTGCAGTGTTCAACTATATACATGTGGCTCTTCCAATGTTAAACTGCAATTGTTTTTAAAATATTCAAAAAGAAAATATGACTTAACATAAGTTATAAAATATTTATTATTAATAAAATCTGGACGAGTACACTCTAAAAATGGCTGGGTTATTTTTGACCCATAATGGGTAAATATTGGACAGAACACGTGCTGGGTTAAAAATTACCCCATGCTGGGTTAAAAATGACCCAATATTGGGTTGTTGTTATGCAATCATGGGGTATAATAACTCAGCAGTTGGGTTAAAATAACCCAGCCATTTTTAGAGTGTAGTTGAAGACCCCTGCTATAGACATATAAATAACAATAAAAACCAAATTTTCTCCACAGTGGGACTTTAAAAATGTATGAATGGGATTTTACCATACTTTTACCGTAACCAAATAACCCAAAGAGTAAAGAAATTGGACTGAAAGAAAAACTGCACTGACAGATTTCAAAGCATGGCATCCTACTAGTGTCTGTTTCACGAGTCACGACTGAGGCAAATATTGACTGAGGAGCTGTCGCGACATGCCATATGTAAATGTGGGTTTTCAATTCTACTTCAGTCATTTAAAGAAGGTGTGAGGTGAGCCATGTGTGGCCCGCATCCATACGGACATCTATACATGCAACTGTGGGCCTTGTATATACAGTCTGACTGCGATCCAGAGAGGAGGGTTAGCCTGGGTCTCTTGTGTTTGCTGTTCAGACTTTGGCTCCCCTCCACGGAGGTTGGCAGTAAGATAGAAACCTGTGCGTTACGTGAGGTGTTCTCTGCCAGTGACCAGAGCCGTCTGCCCCGGCACAGGAGCCCCACAGGGGTACGTCTTAGGGCCGATCTGAAAACACATACATGACTAATAGCTCTGGGATTTAGGAGGCTTTGTAGAACTTTGGTGTGAAGAGCAGTTGACCTCAGGGAGATGGCAAGAGCCTTAGACACTTTCTCAATAACTCCTTTTCACAAGTAGCAGACCGGCTGTACAGAAGGAAGAGCCGAGAAAGCATCGGCCCAATACGCTCTCATTACCTGCCAAATCTACTGGGGACACCACAGTTAAGGGCACGTGTGAGATTGTGGCCATTCTTTCTGTCGGTTTAAAGGGTCTCAGCGTCTGAAGAAAGAAAAACAAGGAAGCGCGGTCCACGTTACTTTTTTGATCCGTCTATTCTACAGAAAAGAACAGAAAGCGACCACCACTCTGCCTTGCTTCCAGTCCTACCAGATTAGAGCTCACTGTTTTAAACGTCTTATTATTCCAGTCTCTTTGTCCCAGTCCTCCTTCCCTAATTAGCGCCTGTTTCCTTTCATTCCCAGTCGTGTCTTGTTCCCACCTGTGACATACAGAAAAAGTGTGAGCAGAAGAGAATGATGGAATGAAGATGAGAAAGGCAAAGCGCTCGGCCCCACAACGCTAGAGCGGAGGATGAAGGAGCTTGTCATGTCTCATCTGCGCTTTGGATCCGGAGACGCGCAGCATGGAAACACACACAGACTTGCGCTTCGGTGCGACGTGCTTGCCTTTGAAAGAAGAAAGCGCTGTGGAGAAATGAAGCGGGAGGGAGAAGCGCAGGTTTCGTTGCGGTGTTAGGTATTACATTGTGACCCATATTTGTCCCAGTGTATAATTCAAACACAGAGGTGTCCTAATGAGTCTCTCATTACTGCAATAGCACAAGAAACATCTGAACACCTTTAAAGTGAACATGAAATCTAAATTGGCACTGTTTGCTTTTTTAACACTCACCCCTGCACTATTCATTATTCCAAAGATAAAATGTTTTATTTCATTATTTACTTCTTATTGAATTGAACATCACCTAAGCGAAACAGGGTATTGGTTAAAGTTAAGAAATAGCTAACTATCTATTGTTTTGGGCTGCTATTTTGCTAATGCAAAATCTTGACTATAGTTAAAGGTGCACTGTATAACTTTTAGGAGGATCTCTTGACAGAAATGTAATATAATATACATAATCCAGAAATCACAATGAGTACGTTTACATGCACAGAATAAGCGGATAACTATCAAAAATCTGCTTATTATAAAAAACAGTTTTCATGCTTTTACATGCAAATCAATAAACCGGCTATACAGATAACTGCGTTTACATGGGACTTGGAGATTTGTCAGGTTTCTTGTAGGTAGTGACGTCATTGCCTATAGTACATAAAAGTCAATCAAAAAGGCGACGGCATATCTGTCTTAAGCTATATTGTTTTATCTCTTTTTCTGTCTCCAGAACCTGTAAATATAACATCAGTTTTTATTTTAGCCGTTTCTCTGCCAACTGCTTAAGTACAGCGGAGACTTTTATGCGTTACTTTGCGCTTACTTCTGCGTCTGACATTTATCTTTCACACGCGGAGACATGCGCACATGGACAAAACCGTGAGAAAGCCGGTTAAGGTGTTTACATGCCACGCGAACTCGGGGTAATGAGCAAAAAACTACCTGTGCCGATCGGGTTTTGCTTATGCCGTTTATGGGCTTTCTCCGATTAAAGAAAACAGTTTTACGCGTTACATGACCCCACGCGTTATCAGTTTATTAAGCATAATCGGCGTAAGACTGTGCATGTAAACACACTCATTGTATGATTTTTTTTAACTATTTATTTGTATGATACAGCTGCAAATGTGTATTTGAACACCTGAGAAAATCGATGTTAATATTTGGTACAGTAGCCTTTGTTTGCAATAACAAAGTTCAAACGTTTCCTGTAGTTTTTCACCAGGTTTGCACACACTGCAGGAGGGATTTTGGCCCACTCCTCCACACAGATCTTCTCTAGATCAGTCAGGGTTCTGGCCTGTCGCTGAGAAACACGGAGTTTGAGCTCCCTCCTAAGATTCTCTATTGGGTTTAGGTCTGGAGACTGGCTAGGCCACGCCAGAACCTGGATATGCTTCTTACAGAACCACTCCTTGGTTATCCTGGCTGTGTGCTTCGGATCATTGTCATGTTGGAAGACCCAGCCTCGACCCATCTTCTAACTGAGGGAAGGAGGTTGTTCCCCAAAATCTTGCAATACATGGCCCCGGTCATCCAATAGAGTGCAGTCGTTCTGCCCCATGTGCAGAAAAACACCCCCAAAGCATGATGTTACCAACCCATGCTTCACAGTAGGGATCATCTGACCACATGACTTTCCCCCATGACTCCTCTGGATCATCCAAACGGTCATTGCCAAACTTTAGACGGGCCTGGACATGTGCTGGTTTAAGCAGGGGAACCTTTTGTGCCATGCATGATTTCAAACCATGACGTCTTAGTGTATTACCAACAGTTACCTTGGAAACGGTGGTCCCAGCTCTTTTCAGGTGATTGACCAGCTCATCCTGTGTAGTTCTGGGCTGATTTTTCACCTTTCTTAGGATCATTGAGACCCCACGAGGTGAGATCTTGCATGGAGCTCCAGTCCGAGGGAGATTGACAGTCATGTTTAGCTTCTTTCATTTTCTAATGATTGCTCCAACAGTGGACCTTTTTTCACCAAGCTGCTTGGCCAAGCTGCTTAGCCCTTTCCAGCCTTGTGGAGGTGTACAATTTTGTCTCTAGTGTCTTTGGACAGCTCTTTTGTCTTGGCCATGTTAGTAGTTGGATTCTTACTGATTGTATTGGGTGGACAGGTGTCTTTATGCAGCTAACAACCTTAAACAGGTGAATCTAATTTAGGATAATAAATGCAGTGGAGGTGGACATTTTAAAGGCAGACTAACAGGTCTTTGAGAGTCAGAATTCTAGCTGATAGACAGGTGTTCAAATACCTATTTACGATGACAATTTCAGACCCCTCCATGATTTCTAAGTGGGAGAACTTGCAAAATAGCAGGGTGTAAATACTTATTTTCCTCACTGTATATCAAAATGGTCTCAAGAGTGAACATGATATTGTTAAGGTTGATAACAATAAGATGAAGCTATAAAAATCATTCAAATTTGAATAGTGGGGTTTGGGACAGTTTTCCAGATGATGAATGATAAAACATGTTGTTCGTTTTTTTGCTGATGTACTCTTTCATGTCCATGACGCTCTGAAACTGACTCATACGGCAGTGAAGTCAACAACTCCTTTAACAATGTATCAACTTTTCCTCTTGTCTTTGATGAATATACCCATAAGTGTATGTTTTTCCTTTTTGTATCTTAGCAAAACATAATCGTCTTTACATCGATCTTTTTGACTGTAACGCTGCAGCACGCGGGCTTAGAATCAACATAATGTTATCATTATCATCTGTTAGTGTGGAGGCTAATATAGTTATCTTTATGTTTGGTAATAAACAATGGCAAAGTGAATGGCTCTTTAACCTTCATGTCCCGAAAAAAGGGAAATGTGGGTTCTGGAGGGGTTTCAGGAGAGGAATAGTCCAATCAACTGCAACAGTATACTGTAAAATAAAAGCTTCATAATGCATTTCCATTTGCTTTGAGTTCATGAACTATTCAACCGAGGTTTGCTGACTCATAACATTTATAAACATATGTAGTACTCAAAGGCATATTTTATGAGCAATTATAACCTCCTTGGGTCATGCCCCGAAATAAAGTGGTTCTGTTTAACATTGACCATTCGGTAGGTCTTGTGTCAGTGAGCCGAGAGAGAGAGAGAGAGAGAGAGAGAGAGAGAGAGAGAGACAGAGAGAGAGAAGGCGGGTCCATGGCATAGACATTTCAAGCTGTTTATGCCAGCTGCTGGACTAAGTCCAGTGTGTGCGGTCAAGCCATGTTTACATCTGTCTGGGCTTGAAGCAGCCACAGGTCTCAGAACAGCACAGTGGATCATGGCAGGGCAGGGGACGAAACCCAGACTGTAAACACAAACCATACGCTGATGAACATGTTGAAATCTAGTGACCATGAACATTGCTCTTCACCCTCTAGTTTATTTCCCTATGGTTTATTGATTATTTCTTTGGTTATGGTGGACATGAAATGCAAAAAAAAAGAAAGAAAATGTTGTGTATTAAGGGAACAGTTCCCCAAAAAAATAAAAAGTCTGTCATCATTTACTCAACAAACGTGAGTTATTTATAGCTGAATGCCTGGGCTGCTCTTTTTTCCTTTAATTGTCAGTCAATGACGACCACAGAGAGGCTGTTAAAACTTGGCATTAACATGCGTTTTCGTCGATTGGATCACAAGTGGACGACGTTAATGCCAGGTGTAAAGGGTGTTCAAAACCTTTTGAACGCGTCCACTTTCGACCACTTTCAACCACATTCAGAGGTAGTCGAAAGCCATTTTGATCGGATGTTTTTTGTATTGTAAACGCACATGTGGTTGAATGTGTTCGAACAGCCACACGCGACAGCCTTCCATCCACCCATTTATCTAATCTGAGGTACTAAATACAATGTTTTACGTCTTTTATATCTTCTGGCATGAACATACGGTAAACTGCGCTATTTTTAGCCTTTCATTTATAAAACTGAAGCGGCTGATCTCCCTATCGTTTTGAAAGCATGTGAAAGTTGCGCGACCTTATTTCATCAGTTGCGCTGAAAATTCAGAGAAAGCTCTAACATATACACGAACAAAACACTTTACAGCATGTTTACTTGCTAGACATACAAGCGGACTCCGACATAATATTAGTTCACGTCCATATAAACTCATCATCACTACCGCTTGCGTTTGAATGACAGCGGAGAGACTCGCCCATCGTCTCACAGACCACCCCCTCACAGTATTCAGGACAGAAGCGGTCGAAAGTGGACAAAAGAGACGGATTTAAATACCAGGTGTAAACGTAATGTGTCTCTCTTGTCCACTTGTGATCCGATCGATGAAAACACATCTTAATACAAAGTGTAAACAGCCCCAGATAGAGAGCAAGTTTTTTAGTGATAAGAGGTTCAATTTTGGATCATACCTGACACAAAGCTCATGGCTTTAGACAATTTGGAATATAAAGATTAGTTTAATGATGCTTTTTGCCTTTTTGGCCATGTGGAGCCACTTATCCCTATCAATTTAAAGGTGTAGTAGAATGCAAAACAGTATCTACCTAAGCATGAATAATAAGAGCTCTGTAAATGGTAATGACATATCGTGAGCCTCAAAGGAGTTTGTTTCCTCATTTTTATGTAAACTTAAAGGAATAGTCTACTCATTTTCAATATTAAACTATGTTATTACCTTAACTAAAATTGTTGATACATCCCTCTATCATCTGTGTGCGTGCACGTAAGCGCTGGAGCGCGCTGCGACGCTTCGATAGCATTTAGCTTAACCCCATTCTTTCAATGGTACCATTTAGAGATAAAGTTAGAAGTGACCAAACACATCAACGTTTTTCCTATTTAAGACGAGTAGTTATACGAGCAAGTTTGGTGGTACAAAATAAAACATAGCGCTTTTCTAAGCGGATTTAAAAGAGGAACTATATTTTATTGCGTAATAGCACTTTTGGGAGTACTTCGACTCGCCTGAAAAGTCTGCTCCCCTTCTCCCTCTCATAATGGGAAAGGGAGGGTGTTACTGCGCCGAGTCGAAGTACTCCCAAAAGTGCTATTACACCATAAAATATAGTTACTCTTTTAAATCCGCTTAGAAAAGCGCATCGTTTTATTTTGTACCACCAAACTTGCTAGTATAACTACTCGTCTTAAATAGAAAACTCATAAAAAACTGCTTTACACAATAAAAATAATAAAATTAGTCCAACTCAATTTAAAGTAAATGGCAATACTCAATTAGTTGCCTCAACTCAATTTAGTATAGTCTGAATAACTTGATTTAGCGTAGTTTACGCAATGTAGTGTAGTCTGAATAACTCAATTCTGTTATTTGATATAAAACGGTTTTATATCATACTAATTAGCATAAGCACATGTTAGCATGCTAATAAACATATGATACTTTGGATGAGCATGTGAGAAGAGACTGATCTTCAAACAGGCATTAACACAGCTCATTGAGATAAATACGTCACATCCACAACCTAACCACAAGCGCCACTCTTCTGCACAAGGTAACCAAACAATTTGAAAGGATATAACACAAACGCTTCTAAATCAATAAGATAAACGGACATGAAACACTATTAAGTCTTTCTCTTTACCTAAAAATGCATAAAATAACACTTAATTAAAAAAAACCTCTCCAAAAGCAGTTGCATGCAAAGCATGCTGGGAAATTATTTTTCCAGAACCCATACTCAAAATAATTATGTTAACGCAATTAAAAAGAAATCAATAAATTATAGTACATATTCATTTTGTGTTCGACTAATTAAATATATATACACTGTAAAAAAAACTTTGCTGCCTTAAAATTTTTTGTTAAATCAACTAAGATTTACAAGTCATGTCAACAGAGATTAGTTGTCATAAGTTATAAAATATAGTTGAGAAAAGTAAACTTAATTTTTTAAGTTCTAACAACTCACCTGTAGTTATAACAACTCATCTCTAGTCAAGATAAATAATAGCGAGTTGAAATGACTTGTAAATCCGAGTTGATTCAACAAAAAATTTTAAGGCAGCAAAGTATTTTTTACAGTGTACTTATTGCTCTTAATGAGGTATTTTAAATGAATTGTTGAACACAATTTTAATGTGTCATTTTTAAGAAGGGCTTAACTCATTTTTTTGAGTGTGTGTAAGTGTGTATTAGTACATGTTAATGATATGCAAAAGGTACAGTATGTGGAAAATAATGTGTTTTTTGAACCATAAACCACGCGAACACATTGTATTACACCAAATAACGTTGTTTTTAGCAACGTAATAGGTACTCTTTAACAATCTCCAAAAACTTAATTATTCATCAAATTCTGTATCTTCATCTATTACAGGCTTAAACATAAGGTCTGTTTACACACACACACAGCTACTGCAAGAAGCCGGTCTTTGAAACAGCCAATCAGAGCAGAGCTCAATATTATTATTCATGACCCTTTGAAATAAGGTTATAATAGACCATTTCATTTTAAAGGCAAATCCTAGGGTTGTAAATAGACATATAAAACCCTCTCTGGGTCAAATTTGCACTTAATAAAGCCACAAACCTTCTATGTAGATATCGGAGAACAATTTAACAGATTATTTTAATGCATTCTTTGGCACCTTTAAATGTGTATTGGCCACAGAAGAAAGTCATAAGAAACAGCACATGGGTAAGTAAATAAAGACAAGAATTTTTAATTTTGGCGTGAACTATTTCTCTAAGTTGAATGAGGAACATCTGACACAAACTCTGGTATAAGTAAGGATTAAAGGCAAATGAATATGCAGAATAAAATTGCAATTATTGGAGGTTGAAAAATGATGAAGAAAAGAGTTTGTTCATCTTATTTCCATAGAGACCTGAGAAAAAGCACAAGAGGAAGCAGATAGAGAGGGGAAGGCAGATGACTAAAGCGAGGCGAGGAATCATTTCTTTAGCTTTCTGTGATTCATCTGGGGAAATTATACCACAGTGGATCAGAAGCCAGAGAATGTTGGAAGAGTGGCATGAAAGAGAAATAAACCATTCAAACAAAGAAGTGATAACAAAAGAGTGAATCTCTCTCTCACACCTTTTCACTTTTTATTTCTCTATCCATCTCTCTGATTTCACACGTCCGTAGCACTTGGACACATTTATCACACTTTTCAATAATATGAAACAAGAATAAAGACAATTTTACAATATCTGAAGAAAACTTCATGCATACCCACACAAAAAGTCACCACCACTACGCAAGGGGACTGTGGACACCTGCCACTATGTTTTAAAAGTGGCCGATAAGGTCTTCTGACTGATTTTAGTTCATGGAGTTAAAAAAACTTTTTTAATGTAAATCTATTTTTTTATTTAAATAAAAAAATCTCACTAAAGAGAAGCACTAGAGAAGATTTAAGATACTGTACAAAAAATGAACAGAAATATGATCATAACGTAGTCACTGTTTCAATGTTGTAGGTGTGCTCTTATATATTTTTTCTTCTTTTAAGGGCTATTTCTGTGTTAGATGGAAAGGCATGTCTAGTGTAATTTGACATCTGTTATTATCACTTATAACTGGTCTAGATTAGAAGAAAAAGTACATACAAACATCTGCAATAGATTATAATCTAGTTATGAGGACAAAAAAGTTTGCAATAATACTTTATATTCCATTATGCCATATATTTAATAATTTTCCAGTTTTCTGTGGTCAATTCAACATTGCAAAAAAACACTGTACACTGAAAGTAAATTTGACTTGACAGTTCATTTTTCTATTAAAGAGGCAAACTGTCACAAAAAACTGGACATTCAAAAACATAATGCCTAATCAAGGCTTATCACGGTCTAATGTTTAAATAAAGTTTTCAATATTTCGGCAGACTGATTAAACAGACTGTCAGGTCATGGTAAACTACTGACATGTATACAAGCTAACACTAGAGGGCAAAATAAGATATTTTCTACAGCCCTGGAGAGATATACACCAAGTGTGCATGGAGTCAGCAGTGAATTTTTAACCTGTGCTGTTTTTTTGCATTCAAGAACAACTTTATGCTGACCAGATTATTTAGCATTTAGTAGTACTGTTCAATTCACATGTTACTGTAATCTTAATGTTTAAATGTAAATCTACGTGTCACAATACATGGATGACATCTAGAATTAAAATAATGAACATATGAAGTATCACTGCCAAGACCAGATGGGTGATCTGTTTCATAGTCCACTGATGCAAATATCACATCACAAAAGTTGCTTTAACAGAAGAGTGCCACCTATACCCCCACATTTTTTAGGGGTATATGGATGAAGAATGTGAAAAAAACAGTTTTTCAAATAAAAACGTAAATACTAATAACCCCCTTATACTTAAAACAACACGATCCACTTCTCAGTCTCCGTAGAGTTGTGGCACATCAGTTCAAATTTGGCCCACACTGCCGTCCTTCACATTTGTACCATTCGTGTGTAAAGAGCGCCCTCTACAGTGAGATCACTCCATTGACAGCTGCACACTGTCTGACTGCTGGTGCTGCTGGTCGTATTTTCTAGCTGTAAAAATAATAATACAAAAAATTATTGTATAAACTTGGCCAAACATAGCATTACAGTAAACAGATCATTAGGCAACTCTGCACCATGATGGAGTTGTAGCATTGCATCAATTACATTATTTCAGTTATTTAATTTGAATTGCCTAAAGCAGTGGTTCCCAAACTTTTTCAGCGTGCGGCCCCCTTTGTGTACAGTGCATTCCTTCGCGGCCCCCACAAAGAAAATTTGTGACAAAAAACTGTTCTAAAACCCAACATTTTAATTAAAAAGTTTTTAAATTATACAAAAAAATAGTTATTTTGGTTAGTAGCCTTATTTTTTTAGGTTTGACTACACAGAATTCATAATAAATTAATGTATTTCATAAAATGTCATAAAACTGGGGCCCCCCTAGCACCATCTCGCCCCAGCCCCCAGTTTGAAAACCACTGGCCTAAAGTATTAATATATAAACATAATTATCATTCAAGTTTTTTTTAGAATAAATGCAGCTATGCTATATAGAAAAGGCAAAATGGAGTACGGTAATGGCCCAGATATTATGAAAACGTACAAACAACAATGAAAAAATGCTGTAGTATCAATCGTATCTATAGTAAACTGCTGTTTACTGTAGTATACTATAATAATAACTACACTTTGCTAATGTATACCCTACTAAAAAGACCAGCTGGTTTTCGCTGTTTAAGCTGTTGTAGAGGGGGTTTGGCCATTCTCTTAGCTGGGAGATCCACCAGCTAAAACCAGCTGACCCACCAGCTTAACCATCTTTGCTATGCTGAGAGGACCATCTTAAACCACCTACTTCCATCTCCAGCTTCCAGACTGGTCAAGCTGGTTTAAGATGGTGGGTCAGCTGGTCTTCCAACCTGACCAACTAAAAGTGTCCAGCCTGCTACACCAGCTAACCCAGCCAAAACCAGGCTGGGTAGCGAAGACCAGCTAAAACTTGGTCTTTTCAGTAGGGATTCTAGTGACTTGATAAACTGTAGTAAATAATGTAGTGTTAAAAGCGGGGTGCATGATTTTTGAAAAACTCTATGGAGTCGGGCGGAGTAACAAATTACAATTGTAGCCAATCATCAGTAAGGGCCATGTCTACTAACCGACATCGTTGCCTGGGTTGTAGTGTTGGGCGATATGCCCTATTTTCAGATCGTCAGCCTGTGAGATCGGCGATACACGATATTATCGGGGGGGGGGCGGGGCAGTAGTTTACTCATTTTTTTAATTTGTAAATTTTTTACTCATTATAACAAGTCACTTGATGGTTGGACAAAAAAAAACAAGAGCAACACCGTCATGACCGCAACCTTCTTAAACCTGATGCCATTAATGCGAGCACGTCATTAAAACCCTATCATGATTACTTAATAACTGTAAAAACATGCATCTGCGCACGCACACACACGTGCGCGCACATACAAACAATTCAATGCATTAATGCTGTTGCAGAAGACTACACGTGTCAAGCAGTGGTGCTCTCATGAGGTGCCTTTTTAAACGCATTGGTCCAGCGGAACGCTATCATATTTTAAACACAATCATATATTAAACACGAGGGACATGTTGCTACAACTCATTGAAATGCATATCATAAACAGGATTAATACCTAGTGATCTGACTTCGGACAGAGCGCAGCTCTCTGCACGTACGCGGGAGTTTTAGAGAGAGGCGCTAATATGCAGCGGGTCATATTTTAAACAAAAAGTAAAGTTTGCCGCAGCTCGCATGAAACGCATTAAACTGAACAAATACATAAAGATTACTACTTTGGTTTATGTTTAGACTTCGGACAGACGCGAGAGCTCGTGCACGTGAGACAGAGAGAAGCGCAGCTGCTCATGACGCGGCGCGCTGGATTTAGTGGTAGAAGGAGACCAAGATGCGCGCATTAAGTGCAGGTACGTGCAAGAAGGAAGTCTCTCTTTACAAGCTCTCCGCGTAAAGTGAAGCCCACAAACCCTCATGTGAGGAAAAGCATGCATTGGGGGTGTTAATATAAAACTATGATGATAATAATAATAATAATAACCATTCGCCAACTATCGTCATTACTATCGCCATGAAAGCCTGTCATTGGCGATATGTATGAAGATCGTCGATATACTATACTATCGTCTATCGGCACAACCCTACTGGGTTGCGTATGTGTGGGACGGATCTATCAAAAGAAGGTCCAGATTCTATTGGGGTGGGGTGTGTTTGTTTAGGTGACTTTAGGTGAAATATCAACAAGATTGGCTTTCAGAGATCTTGCACCCCTCCTTTAACATTTGGTAAGATTAGGATCAAGGGTTCAATGGGAAGGTTTAAACACCATAGTATTATCTAGGAATGTTACTACAGATTACTCTAGTAAATTCTACATCAATATTTCATGCGAGTTCATTTTTGCTTTCGAGCCTTTTTCGAAAATCTGGTAATGTTTTGTTCTTACAGACATTTATGTAAAACACAACATAATAATACTACAAAGGACATTATTACTTTTTACATTATTTGATTTTGTTTCTAAAATGACTCAAACCCACCAATTGAATACATTTCCAGTTGTTGTCTTAGCCGGACTTTTTGCAGGCTGTCGTAGAAGTTGGGTTCTGCTGTGGTTCCGACTGTTGGTGGCAGTGTAAATATACGCATAATCTTCCTCTTATTTCTAAATAAAATAAGAGCAATATGACTCAAATAATTACAGTTATCCGAATTCATAATTACACAGATTACTACTAGTAAAATATTTAACGTCATTATGACTTGGTTGCTTTGGTACTCGAATACTTACTTTCTGGCGTACATCAGCAGGGCGAAGCTGACCAGAATAACTAGCAGGTAAACATTAGTAGCTTCATTCCACGCTTCATGCACTGAATAATCCAGCGATTCCTCGTTTGCCATTACATCGTAACCACCCATTACGACAAGATTGTCTTGCTGCGTTAAATGTCAATATACACAATCTAAAATGCAGTTTAGTCTTCTCAGAAAGCACTAGCAGCGACTCTAACATATATTGCAGTTCCGGGGATAAGCAACTGTATGAACTTCAACATAAAAGTCTCTACACACATAAAACATTTCTGGAATATACAGTAGTGTTGTATTTACTTTTTTACTATATTTACTATTAAATTATAGTTCACTAGAGAATATTATAGCAATATATGGAAACAAATTTGCATTCAAACTATACTATGTTTTAGTTGTGTTGCGTTCTCTGGTGCATCTATTTCTGTATTTATAACAAAAACGGAAAGTCTGTCTATAAACATTATTTTGGCTATCATAACTTCTAATGTTTAAATATGTGATGTGATGAAAACTTCTTGGTGACGTTTAGTGAAAATTAGTGGAATGAGAGTAAATTAGTGGCATGATGATAGGGAATAGACACATAACAAACAGAACATGTCTCATTTTACACACGCTGTGTGACCGTGAGCAGTGCAGTAATATTTAAAACTGTAAATAAAACTACCTAAACAGCTGTTTTATAATCTTAAAGATTTTCACTTGCTTCACTAAATATTAAATACAATTTAAAAAAAATGTAAAGCTTAAAAATCTTTTGTGTTATAGTTTATATTGTTACCTTTTTATGTTTGTGTAAAATAATGTTTTATAAAGAAAATGAAGAAACAAATTTTGAATAATAAAAACCGTTATTGAAACATACATTTTATATTAATCATATACCATTCTATAAAAATCTTTTGTGTTATAGTTTATATTGTTACCTTTTTATGTTTGTGTAAAATAATGTTTTATAAAGAAAATGAAGAAACAAATTTTGAATAATAAAAACCGTTATTGAAACATGCATTTTATATTAATCATATACCATTATATATTTTATATTTGTGTAATTATTGTAATTTCCCCATCTCCCTCTTACACACGCAGACATACGCTTATATTTTGACACTGCACTCTAATGTCTGTTGAATTTCCGCCTTCAATGTAAACAGGAAGTAAAATGTCGTCACTGACTGTTCTCATTGGTCGAGCGGACAGGAGGTGTGTAAGAATAACGCGATGATTGGCTGTGGATAATTCGACGCAGCACCAACATAAACACGGACAATCAGAGAGACTGCAGAGAAAGTTGAACAATGTCGTTACGAGGCATTTTTAAGATTATTCACCGCTCTAATTTCGGGACATTGGTAAGATTTTACTTACTAGTTAATAGTCTTTCAGAACTGTACCTTATTCATATCATATTATACTGCAAGAGGTTATAAATGCCCTCACGATCTAAAGTTATACATGTTGTACTTTAATTAATAAGGTAGTGTCAACACACATTATACAAGATAAGAATCTTTTTTTTTTAAAGTTATTATATCTAGTGTATATGTAGGCACTGTTTTACAGTGTTTACAATATAATGCATATAACAATAATAACCAAATCCTGTGTTTTTACAGCACTCATGTGTCCCTTTAAGCAGATATTTTATAAAATCATCCTCAGCTTCTCACACACACTATAGTAGCAGCAGTACAGAGGGCATCAGCCGCTATCCTGTACCCAATAAGAAAAATCTGCCTTTTGATATTGTTGAGCTGATGGAGGAAGTTGAAGAGAAGGTGTGGCATACACAAATCCACATGTATTGTGTTTGCGTGTCTCTGCATGCCTTGTGAAACATGATGTGTATGCTAACACGCAGGGTGGATTTCTTCCCAACGTGTTCAAGGTTCTGTCTCATCGTCCTGCTGAGTTTCGTGCTTTCTTTTCTTATTATAATGCCCTTATGAACAAGGAAACTGGTAAGATATTTTCTTTATGCATTACGGCAGGATCTCATTTTGTACTTAAATGTACATAAAGGTTAGATTTTTATTTGTTTTTAATGGGTATCAATCAAACATTTTCAAATGGGATGCATCCTTCCAATTTCTGGAATCTTGGACCACCTGATGTATCACATGTGTTGTTTGTAACAGGTGGTCTGTCAAAAGCGGATCGGGAACTGATTGTTGTCGCAACAAGTGCTCACAATCACTGCTTGTATTGTGTCGTAGCCCACAGTGCATTGCACCGCATCTATTCCAAAAAACCTATGCTGGCTGACCAGGTGAGTGACATTTTGACAAAACATTACGTATGCAAATGTTAAAATAGGGACATTTTAATCAAATTTCTGGACTTTTTCTGTTTTAAATGATTTGAGAAAGTTCATGATGTAAGAAACTGCACACAACGACCATAGCAAAGATGGACCTTTGATTCAATAAAGTGATGCAACATACAAATATTGACAATTACAGGGAAAGCTACAGGGAAACCACATTAAACAAACAGTATGCAAGCAAAGTATGAGAAAGCATACATAAGTCAAAATTGTGAAGCTGAACCTGTGAAGACAGACAGAGGTCTTGATTGAATATATAACATCCAGTGGTTATAGAGAAGAGTGAGTACATTTATAATTGACTTTATCATACTTCATAGGTGACAGTGAATTACAAAGTTGCCGAGCTAACAGCCCGTGAGCGAGCAATGCTTGACTTTGCTTTGGCAGTATGCAGGAGCGAAACAATAACTGAAGAACATTTCAGCACCCTGGAGACTCATGGATTTGACCGTGAAGATATTTGGGACATTGCTGCCATTGCTGCTTTTTTTGCCATGTCCAACCGCTTGGCCCATCTGACTGATATGAGACCTAATACAGAGTTCTACAGTATGGGCCGAGTGCCAAAAGATAAAGCAAAAAAGTCTGACGGGAGCGCGAAAGGGGATTAGGATAATGTCAGGTTAATTTTTCACAACATTAGATAAATACAAAAATATGCCTTTCAAAATGTCACCCCTTTCTGACACTTGCACTACTGTATGCACCTTTTGGTTTTGTGGTATTGTGATTGATACTAAAATACAGTTACACACAAAATGAATGGCTTTTTTAAGTATTATCTGTCAGTCTTTGAATTCAATGTCTCTTTTTGTCAGCCTAAATTTTTGGGATTTGCTTTTTTATTAGAAGGAGAAAATCTGAATATCCAGTTGCAGAAATACAGTCCTGAATAAAACATAATTTGATAAAAAGTTTGCAATTCATTTGGATGTTTTGATGAACGGCTCTTGCGCAGTCTGATTTTATTCACTCATGATTATCAGTTGCATGTCTTTGTTAAAAACATGATAAAAAATATAAAAATGTTGAAATCAATTTTATATATCATATATAAACATCATAAATATAAAGTATTGCTTTTTTATAAATTACTTATCTGTGTGCTTCATTATTTTTTTTAAATGGGTCATAGTGTGAAAATCTGACTTTCTCCATGTTTAAGTGCTATAATTGGGTCCCCAGTGCTTCTATCAACTTAGAAAATGTGAAAATGATTAACCCAGTAATTTAGTTTTGGTAAACAATTCTCTGCAAGCATGTGAAAAAATAGCTCATCGAAATTTGGCTCCCCTTGTTATATCGAAAGGGGATAATACCGCTGCTTAATCTGCACTATCTATGTGATTTTTTGCGCTAGGACTTCACATTTATTTGACACATTAAAAAAAGTATCAAAAATAGTAACCTGGGTGTGCCTCAGCTCAACCCTCCCTTTCGAAATGCATAGAGAAGCTACGGTAGCCACCACATGACAAACATCTGAGATAATGTAATGACAAAACACTCTCTATACAGCAGTTTGTCAGTTTAGGGCTACTGTAGAAACATGACAGCGACTTCCATGTAAGGAGATCCGCGGTGTATGGAGATAAAAACGTCTCATTCTAAGATAATAAAAATAATACAGTTCATTATGTAAAGTCTTTATACACCACTAATAATATAGTAGATTATATTGCACTTCTGTCAGGAGATACACTATGCACCTTTAAGACATGCGATTTGGTGTAAAACAGGTCGCTTAAGCAATCAATTAGAAAAATACGCAAATTAATACTGAGTAATGGGACATTTTATTGGAAGTGTAATTTAATTTTTTATTTAGACCCGAGTCCCGTTCGTTTAAAAGGAGAGGATGGGGTTTATGACTTGTACTGCATGCAGGCACCAGGGGGCGATCAAACAGCCAGCAGCTTCGCTGTTGGTTGCAATTCACAGTCTCATCACTAGATGTCGCTAAAAATCTGCACCTTTCAGTACACTTAAAAAAATAAAGACTGGATTCACTTAAAAATATAGTGCAACATTTTTTTCAATTGCTTAAAATTCCATGTGAAAACTTAAAAAAGTGGATGCAAAAATGATGCACTATATTTTTAAGTAAATCCAGCGTATTATTTTCACAGTGTAAGAAGCTTCTGAGACTTAGCCATTTTAAAATTCAGCCATGGAAAAGTGGGTATGTTTTAAGTAAAATGAACCAAAATATTTAAGTTACTTGTAATAAATGTAATGTAATACTTAGGACTATTAAACTTACTATCCTATAATCAATGGTCGAACTGTAAATACATTTCAGATGTTGATTAAAACGTAATATTGTGGAATGGCTGTTGAATTTTCAGCATCACTGCTAAGAGTGTCATGTGATCCTTCAGAAATCTGATATGCTGATTTGTGGCTGAGAATAATTTTTATTCTTATTAATGTTGAACACAGCTGTTTCATAAAATACAGAAATAATAATTCAATGTAAAAGTACGCTGTTTAGTATTCACTTTATGAATTAAATAAACATTTATTTTATAGATACATTTTGTTGTTTGATTATTAACATTAATTACATATTGACAGCAGCAGGAAATCAAAGGTGTACAGACTTTTGCTGATGAGGGGCTGATGACACACGGGTCTGTTAAATGATATACTGTTTTGGATACTGTCAATAATAAAATTATAATAAGTCTTTAAGTAAAAATGAATGATTAACACAAAAAAGCCCTAAAAAAGCATAAAAATAAGAATAGTGAAAAGTGCTATACAATTAAATCCTACCGCTAACCAAAGCTCTCTCCTGCTTTTACAATATTGTAATATTGTATTGCGGACGTATGCATCAGGACCATTCTAAAATGCCAGATGGGCCGTTGAATTATTTGAAAATGCCTTGGATGTGCATTATTATCAAATAATTCAACGGCCCGTCATCAATTATTCCTTACTTAAACAATAGTACACGATTCATCTGGCAAGATAATTGGCACTGAAATTTAGGACCTTGCCAACTTGACCTTATAAAAGTGCCAGACCGATCCAAAATCGAAAATGACCTGTATTGCAGTGTATCATGTAGCTGTCCATCAATGTAAATGATGTGCAAAGTACTTAAACCAAAGAATGCACGATTAATAAAGTTGTAAGTAGGGAGTCGATTCTGGATCGCTGAAATGATTCATCATTTAGTTCGAATCTTCTGCCTGTCTCTAACTATGTAGATACAAACACTTTGCATAATAATATCCGCCTACAGTCTACCAAATTAAGAAATAATCAAGAAAAAAAAAGTTATTGAAATATGCATTTTATATTAAAGCAACACTATGTAGTTTCCATGTAAAAGTGACTTACAGCTCCCTCATGTGGTTGAAAAGCGCAACAGTGCCTGGTATCAGACACTCTTCTGCAGGCAGGGGGAGGGGCGGGCTGTGTTTCCTACCCTCCACCGCCACTTTCAGAGTGTGCTTGTAGCAGCTAGGAGGCTGCTCAGGTTGCAGCAACAGTACAATTTGTCCAGTTAAAAGTTGTTCTATCACTGAAATAATTTTAGAGACATTATTTAAAGGTAAAAAAACTACATGGTGTTGCTTTAATCATATATCTTTATATTTGTGTAATTATTGTAATTTCCCCATCTTCCTCTTACACAAACAGACACGCTTATATTTTGACATTGCACTTTTATGTCTGTTAAATTTCTGCCGTCATTGTGTCCAGCCGTTTGGCCCAATGGCAGAAACCAAACATCATGGCAGAAGGGTCCTCACGCGTTCAGTCTTTTCCGACGCTTGTAGATGATGTTTTAGCGTTACACAATTTTATCGGACACCAAAAGATAAAATCGTGTTGTTCGTAATTATGAATCAAATTGATGTAATTCTAGAATTTGGATAAACGTTTGATCATTCTGTTTGACTGTTGTGCGGATTCTGAAACATAAACTCGACCACACCAGAGGTCTGGCAACATCGGCCACTGTAATCATCTATATATACGACTTGATACAAACTCATACGATGATCAGAGGTACAAACTAGCGCCTTTGAGATGATGCTCCGTTTGGAGAGTACCCTTGGTTTTGGGTAAGATGGATGTAGGTGCCAGGCTTCTTGTGTGTTTGCCTGGTCCTTTTATGTCTACTTTAACTCTTGGCTTTGCATGTGATTTGGTGTAATGAAGACACTAATCAAACACAAGCTGTGACACTTCCTATTTGTACTGAAACAGCTTGGAACAACTCAATCTGTACTCTTCATCTGTATGATTTCATATGGGTTGTTCCTGTTCACCTTCAGTAAAACGTGTGGAAAGACAGTGGTGAGAAGTGCCTTTTCAATATGGCTGTGCATATTGTCTACCTCCTGCACTGCAGATTGGTCAGGAGTAGAGTATTTCATTGTTATCTTTTTAATTTGAGGATGCCTTGTCAGGAAATCTGCCATTGCAAAGGCTATTATGTCATTTCTGTTCTGAGACACACAACTATCACTCCATGTTATCATCTCAGTGGCATGTGGATGATCACGTACAATGTGTTCTAATATTTTTATTAGTACACTTGCAACATCATTTCCTCCCCTACCTGACATTACACATTAGCTATGTGTAGTAAGATTATACAAGTTAAGTTTCCACATATAAAGTTGATCCTGATCCTGGTCATCTTCTGTGCATTCGAAGCGCTCACGCAGACAGAACCTTATAGAGCCATGTAAAAGTTCCACTTTGTAGATAGAACCTTTTTGTTTTTTCAAATGAATGAAATTCACATAATGTAAATAAGTTGTCACAGAATAAGAATATGTGACTAACTCAATTTTGACAAAAATGTCAGATATAACATTATAATTCCAAGAGGACGATTTGGTGCCAGTTTTACAAATATCTTTTGTCACGGTTTGGCACCACCTTACAATTGTAAACACCGTCACTGACTGCTCTCATTGGTCGAGTGGACAGGAGGTGTGTAAGAATAATGCAATGATAAGTTGGGGATAATTCGACGCAGCACCAACATAAACACAGACAATCAGAGAGACTGTAACAGAACGTTGAACAATGTTGTCACGAGGCATTTTTAAGATTATTCACCGCTCTAATTTCGGGACATTGGTAAGATTTTACAATTAAAAGTCTTTCAGATATGTTTTTTATTCATATATTACTGCATGGGGTTATAAATGCCCTCATGATCTAAAGTTATACATGTTGTACTTTAATACGATAGTGTCAACATCTTGCCGAGTCAGTTTGGGTTTTATAAAGATGGGATTTATAGAGATTGTTTTACAACATTTATTTTTCAGTGTGAACATTTATAACGCATATATATAACAATTATAACCAAATCCTGTGTTTTTACAGCACTCATGTGTCCCTTTAAGCAGAATTGTTGTGAAATCATCCTCAGCTTCTCACACACCCTATAGTAGCAGCAGTACAGAGGGCATCAGCCGCTATCCTGTACCCAATAAGAAAAATCTGCCTTTTGATATTGTTGAGCTGATGGATGAAGTTGAAGAGAAGGTGTGGCATACAAATCCACATATTTTGTGTATGCGTATGCATGGATTGTGAAACATGATGTGTAATGTTCACACACAGGATGGATTTCTCCACAATGTGTTCAAGGTTCTGTCTCATCGTCCTGATGAGTTTCGTCCTTTCTTTTCTCTTTACAATGCCATCATGAACAAGGAAACTGGTAAGATATTTTCTATATGCATTACGACAGCGTTTTATTTTGTACTTAAATGTACATCATTTTTATTGGCTTTCCAAATAGGATGCATCCTTCCAATTTCCAGCATCTTAGGCCACCTGATGTATCACATGTGTTGTTTGTAACAGGTGGTCTGTCAAAAGCGGATCGGGAACTGATTGCTGTCGCAACAAGTGCTCACAATCACTGCCTGTATTGTGTCGTATTCCACAGTGCATTGCACCGCATCTATTCCAAAAATCCTATACTGTCTGACCAGGTGAGTGACATTTTGACAAAACATTACGTATGTAACAAGTGATGCAACATACTAATTTTAAGAAATACAAGTTACAGAGAAACCACATTTAACAAACAGTATGCAAGCAAAGTATGAGAAAGCATCAAAAATAGTACATAAATCAAACTTTGAAGGAGTGAACCCTGCTGTAGACACCTGTGAAGAGGTCTTGAGATAGGACCTTTACTCTGCCTTCATTTGTTACAATATATAAAATCCAGTGGGTTATAGAGAAAAGTGAGTAAATTTATAATTGACTTTACTGGCTCTATCATACTTTATAGGTGACAGTGAATTACAAAGTTGCCGACCTAACAGCCCGTGAACGAGCAATGCTTGACTTTGCTTTGGCAGTATGCAGGAGCGAAACAATAACTGAAGAACATTTCAGCACCCTGGAGACTCATGGATTTGACCGTGAAGATATTTGGGACATTGCTGCCATTGCTGCTTTTTTTGCCATGTCCAACCGCTTGGCACATCTGACTGATATGAGACCTAATACAGAGTTCTACAATATGGGCCGAGTGCCAAAAGACGAAACAAAAACATCTGATGGGCAAGTGAATGGGGATTAGGATAATGTCAGGTTAATTTTTCACAACATTAGATGGTTAATGGCTGCAAAAAAATATGCCTTTAAAAATGTCATCCCTTTCTGACACTTGCACTACTGTATGCACCTTTTGGTTTTGTGGTATTGTGATTGATACTAAAATACAGTTACACACATAATTAATGTCTTTTTAAGTATCATCTGTCAGTCTTTGAATTCTATTAGTTACGTAATTTTTTTTTGTTTAGTTATTTCTCACTGTCTTTTTTGTCGGCCTGAAATTTTTGGGATTTGTTCATTTATTAGAAGAAGAATATATCCAGTTGCAGAAAAACAGTCCTGAATAAAAAATCCTTTGATAAAAAGTTTGCAATTCATTTGGATGTTTTCATGAACGGTTGAATGGTTCCTGTTAGACAGAAAGTAAAGTGTTTGGGACAGTGGGAACAGACAAATGTTCATGCATGATATATAACATGTTGTGTCCTTGTGGCATTACAGCAGAGCAGAAGGACAAAACTCTGACATGCATCAATCACAGATGTACAGACATATACAGTTGAAAGAAAAAGTATGTGAACCCTTTGGGCTTACTTGGATTTCTTCATAAATTGGTTATAAAATGTGTTCTGATCTTCATCTAAGTCACAACAATAGAGAAACACAGTCTGCTTAAACTAATACCGGCGTGGTGGTTCTGTTAAGATGACTGCAAGAGCACAGCGCAGAATGCTCAATGAGGTGAAGAAGATTCCTAGAGTGTCAGCTAAAGACTTACAGAAATCTCTGGCACATGCTAACATTTTTGTTGACAAATCTACAATAAGTAAAACATTAAACAAGAATGGACTTCATAGGAGGACACCAGGGAGGAAGCCACTGCAGTCCAAAAAAACATTGCAGCACCTTTGAAGTTTGCAAAAGAGCACCTGGATGTTCCACAGCACTACTGGCAAAACATTCTGTGGACAGATGAAACCAAAGTTGTTTGGAAAGAACACACAACGCTATGTGTGGAGAACAAAAGGCACAGCACACCAACATCAAAACCTCATCCCAACTGTGAAATATGGTGGAGGGGGCATCATGGTTTGGGGCTGCTTTGCTGCCTCAGGCCCTGGACGAATTACTGTCATCGATGGAAAAATGAATTCCAAACTGACCGTTGTGCAGGTCTGATCTGCAACTTTAGGAAACGTTTGGTTGAGGTTATTGCTGCCAAATGAGGGTCAACCAATTATTAAACCCAAAGGTTCACATACTTTTTCCACCCTGCACTACGAATGTTTACATGTTGTGTTCAATAAAAACATGAAAACGTATAATGCTTGTGCGGTATTAGTTTAAGCAGACTGTGTTTCTCTACTGTTCTGAAGATCAGAACACATTTCACGACCAATCCACGAAGAAATCCAAGCAAGCCCAAAGGCCTCACACACCTCTTCCCTCAACTGTATACAAACACACTCGAGCACTCACAGGAGTCCCAGATAGGAGAAAACAGAGGGAAGTTACATAGCACATTCAATTTTTACACTCTTATTAACCCCGTGTCCAGTACACCCGAACACCACATATGTAATAGAAATGTGTAGGGGGGTGTACAGTTTATAGTAATTATAAAGTTGTTTATTTTTATGTTCTTTATAGAAAATGAGCCAAGGCCAATGAATCTGAGGTTAATACAACAATTGCATAATTTTTCTTTCAGTAAACATAAAAAACGGGTCCCACACAGACCCGAACACCACACAAGGGTTAAACGAATGGGACTCGGGTCAAAATAAAAAAATAAATTACACTTCCAATAAAATGTTCCATTAATTTGCGTATTTTTCTAATTGCTTGCTTAAGCGACCTGTTTTAGACCAAATCCCATGTCTTAAAGTAAAATGCAATATAGTCTACATAACTATATTATCAGTGGTGTATTTTTATTATCTTAGAATGAGTCGTTTTTATCTCCATACACCACGGGTCTCCTTACATGGAAGTCGGCAGTATGTTTCTACCGTAGCCCTAAATGGACAAACTGCTCTATAGTGCGCGTTTTGTCACTACTTTATCTCGGATGATGACATGTTTGTCCTGTGGTGGCTACCGTAGCTTCTCTATGCATTTCGACAGGGCGGGGTGAGGTGTGGTCTCATCACTAGATGACGTATGCATCAGGACCGTCCTAAAGTGTCGGACCGGCCATTGAATTATTCGAAAATAATGCACACTTGCCGCATTACCACCTTAGGTGTGCATTCTTGTCAAATAATTCAACAGCCCATCATCAATTATTCCTTACTAAAAAATAGTACCCGATTCATCTGGCAAAATAATTGGCACTGAAATTCTTGCCAACTTAACTTTCTTAAGATCAATGAGCTTCTGCTGATAGATTTTGTCCCTCTCAGGGGACTCTTTAAGACATTTAAACAATGTCCAGTTCAAAAGATTACTTTGCACACAAAATAATAATAAATGCAGCCACAGGGTAACACAGAATTTATTAATTAATAGAAAGAGTTGGAATTAAGAAAAAGCATTTTAGACCCAGAGAAAGTTATAAAAAACATATTTACAATATGTAGATTTTTCTAGCAAGTGTTTACAAAATGTACAAATTTAACATAGCTAAAAAATATATAACTTTATTTAATAAATGGTATCAAAATTGTTTATAAACAAATTACAAAATTTGAGACTGACTGGTGAAGTTTGTCTGTAACATATAACCGTGTAAACATCAAAAATCTTTTTTTACAAAAACGATCTTCGCCTCCTCATTCCACTGTGGCCACTGGTAGAAAGCTATGAATTAAAGCAATTTACAAGTACAAATGTCTAGTAATTTCTCTTAATTTCACATGTCGATAGATTTGATCATCTTCATGATCTGTCATGTTCATGTCCGCTGTTCAGGAGGGGGAAACGCAGCGACCTGTAAATACATGTTCATTTGTCTTGTTTGTTTTATGTAAAAATAAACAATTTTAAATAGACATTTTGTATCTTCTCCCTGACACTTCAGAACGTTCATGTAAACACACATGAGATGAATAGAAATGCATATCTACACGACACAGGTTGCTGTTTGGTATCTCAATAACAATTTCTTTAAAGCATATATATCTTGTAAAAATTGGCATAATGTGTGCCCTTTAATGTATTAAGAGTTTCCGATGTCTCTGCTAAAAAGTACCAGCTTTAGTTATTCATAAATGTGTATGCTGCTTCAGCCTGATTGATGTTGGTTAGTGCTGTTTTACTTCTGCTCTAGGTTATATTAATATCTCTTTAGGGAAGTTGTTCCACTCGACGGTCGTGTTTGCGATCTTTCCCCATTCAAGATCTACTTGAATGGGGAAAGACAGATACTGTATCTCTAAAATCACAATTAAACAACATATTTATGACCAAAAAGTAAACCTGACATCATGTGTACCGTAACTTTCGTTTCTTAAGCTCAAATTAGACTAAAACACCTTATATTAAAGGATTAGTCAATTTTCTTAAAAAAATCCAGATAATCCACTCACCACCATGGCATCCAAAATGTTGATGTCTTTCTTTGTTCAGTCGAGAAGAAATTATGTTTTTTGTGGAAAACATTCCAGGATTTTTCTCATTTTAATGGACTTTAATGGACCCCAACACTTAACAGTTTTAATGCAGTTTAAAATTGTGGTTTCAAAGGACTCCCAAACGAGGCATAAGGGTCTTATCTAGCGAAACGATTGTCATTTTTGGCAAGAAACATAAAAAATATGCACTTTTAATTTAAACCACAACTTCTCATCCTCCCCCGGCTGTGCGACGCGTCAGCGCGACCTGACGCAATTGCGTAATGCCGTGGAAAGGTCAAGTGTTACATATATGAAACGCACATTTGTGGGCCATTTTAAACAATAAAATGACACAAAGACATTAATTAGTATCATTCCACAAACAACAATGTCGGAACGGTCCTCTTTCTCCACACTTGTAAACACTGGGGCGTAGTTTCGCATATGTCCTCTGTGACCTCTTGACATGATGATGTATTACGTGAGGTCGCACTGGCGCATCACAGAACCGGAGGAAGACAAAAAGCTGTGGTTTAAAAGTGCATACGTTTCACTTCTCTTGCCAAAAATGACAATCGCCTCGCAAGATAAGAGTCCTTTGAAACTGCATTTGAAACTGCACTACAACCAAGTGTTGGGGTCCATTAAAGTCCATTAAAATCCTGGAATGTTTTCCCCAAAAAACTATTTCTTCTCAACTGAACAAAGAAAGACATCAACATCTTGGATGACATGGTGGTGAGCAAACCATCGGGATCCTTCCAAGAAATTGGACTAATCCTTTAAGGTTGTTTCAGCGATTGTGCATGCACACAGGTTGTCAAACGCCTGACGCGCTCCTTCAGAGAGTCTTTATCGATTGGTTCTTTTAACTGGAAGGCTTGACTTCGTACGCCAGGGCAGCCATACTGTGCATTGGATTGTCCCCTATTCATAGTAAAAGCAATACTGGAGAAGCTGGTCAACTAGCATCATTATATTGGTGAAGCCTGTTGACCAAGGTAGTTTACCTGATTGTTCTGAAACTCACTAAGTCTTTCATTTTGAAGAATCAAAGACGTTTGGATTTCATGGTATGACCCAGTTGACTTAATAATATGACTAGAAATTGCTCATAATTACCTGCTCATAAGCTGGAGGCGGTGCAGTTGGGACTAAACTGTAATAGCCTGGAGGTGCAGAGGCAACTGTGCCGTACTGTAGTGGAGGTACAGATGGGATTTCGCATCCTGCTGGCAGCACATACACGACTGAAGTAACATTTTGTGGTGCGGCAGAGGGGTCTAACTGGTTCATCTGCACAGCATTGTTGACTGGCATACCAGACGTCACGTAACTGACTGCAATTTCTCTGGACTGAAAGAGAGACACCATTAGGATCTCATAAAAATAATATTAAATAATAATAATAATAATAATATTAAACTCTTTGTGAGTTCATACCTTTGACTTGCAGCAACATCTGCAAGACATTGCGACAATAGCAATTGAGAGAATCAAGACCAGAGCATCACAGACCAAAAGGACAATCAAAGTTATTCTCTAAATGAGCAAAACAAAACATTAAACTAGTTGGCACATCAAAAATGTATAAAAGACAATTTATCACCATCACCCCAATACAATTTGAGCTTTAACATTACACTTTTAAAGCAGGTCACTTACCGCAGTAAAAACCAAGTGAAAGCGAAAGGAGATAGCAACTACCACCATATTCATATAGTTGAATGCCTGTGCAGTTTTAACCTACAATAAAGAATTTCAACATTATTAGAGAGATCGGAAGATCATACATAGCGCTTACCTGTAAATTACTGGTAAATTGGCAGCACTGATTTACCAGAAAAGTTATCTTTACACATGATCTGTTCACTGCAATTTACCAGTAAAGACTGTATGTGAAATTGACTATTTTAACAAATAAATCTGATTTGAATTAAGAAAAAGGAAACGTTAAACTCATACTCACCAGACACAGTTTTTCTGTGCATGAAGCCACGAATATAAAGATGCCAGATAAAGTGAACTGAAGAAAATAAAAGTTCTTTAAATCAGCATTTGATTGCTGCCCATACATTAATTAACAATGTATAAACAAACAACTTACAAAAGCTGGTGTCACAAGAAACGGCAAATATTTATCCCAGATTATAAAAGAAATCATCACCAATGCCACCAACAGTTCCAAAAGCTGTAAGGCAAAACATAAAACGTTATCTTTTTTTATATTCCCTGAAACCATTAATATCTAAAAAATAAAAATAATGACGTAAGGTATTTACTACATAATGTACATACTACTGATACTATAGAATACATTAACAAAGTATAGGTATTTCTTTCATATACTACAGTGTACAACAATTGACTATAGTTGACAATAGAAAGTATTTAATGTAAATGTAAAATATAGGCTACTACAATATATTTATGTGGGAATTTATATTTCACAAAATTATTTGGCAGAAATGACAATCAAGCCGCTCACAGCAATTTTACTATAGTAACAGCGTAGTTATTTTGGAAGGCTTACCCCAAAAATCTGTGGCTTGTTCTTCAGGAATTCAGTGACTTGATATGGCTGCTGCTGGTAAACTGGATAAGCTATCATGATGCCAGTGAGTTATAATATCTTTAAACAAACAGAGAGGAACATGAGATTATTTTCTATTCTTTACTGTCAGATGAATATTAGTAAGTGCATCTGTTTTTACTTTCATTCTTAAAGATGAAAATAAATAAACAAAACAAATATCTTATAGGCAATATTAGAGAAGTGCGAGAGGCATGGCTAATATCAGTTGGTTTGTTTAGTTAGTTCCTCATTTGGAAAAACCTTGTCTAAAGACATTCACACCCTATAGACAGTTTCATCAGGAGCATTTGCGGTGATGCGATAAGCATCTGCTCCGAACTTTACTTCCGGTTTCTGTTTGTTTAATGGTCTGACTAATTGCTGAACCTGAACTGTTAAACAAATACCTCGTCGAAAATAACAAATGTTTTGGGTTCCTATGTAATCTACGTAGTTAATCTATGTTGTTTATTTTGCTTGTTATATAAATAAACTACTTTAAAAGGACTTTGTTGTTATTTATTCTTCGCAGAGTTTACCGGAAGTTACGTGATGACCATGAAAAGCCGCGTGTTTAGGAATATTATAAAACGGCCCGTTCTGGTTCTTCATTCTGATTGGTTGAAACGCATTCTAAGCCGTGATAAAATACCCTGGTAACCTCACGGTTCAGACCGCATTACAGAAGTATCACTGCGCTACTGTTGCAGCATACTGATTTATGAAAATAAACACCACAGTCTTTAATTATATTTTTAATTTTTCTACAATTGCACAATTAATGGCGATATCCAGATAAATGTCAATAAATATTGATGAGTCATCTAATCAATAAAGAAAAAACTGAGGGGTTCTCTGAGGGGTTTCTACCTCAAATTCATAGGTCCGCTGTTATTCACTAGATGGCAATCTTACCCAACTTAAACACTGACGCATTCACTCAACACTGAAAACATTGTGTAGTACTGTTCATGGCTCTGAATCTGATCTCTTACAAAAGTTCTTCACAAAAATTGAATTATCTCAGCTTTTAGCTTAAATTTGAGAGGTGATAAGAGAACAAATGGAGGTAGGATGAAACGTTTTTTTTTTTAAAGCAGAGCGTCTGTTCTTTCATTTTATATATTTTATGTTTATTTAAAGAAGATAATTTTTCTGTAAGGCATTCAACTAAAACTGGGTGGCAACTTAAAAAAAAACGCTGACGGGGAAAGAGTTAAAGTTAAGCATACTTCCACGCATATTTGATTATCACTACAACAGTTGCACGATATAAATGTTAATGTATATTTTAGATGAATGTTGATTTATAAAAATAAACACTACAGTCTTTAATTATATTTTCATTGTGTCTTTGCTGCGTCTGTGTTGTTTGTGAACTGCGCTCTGTTGTAGACACACTTAATTCTGAGGAACTACTTTGTTTGGCGGAAGAGTAATATTTGTACTAATATAACTTATTTGTGTTTTATTTTATGAAATCCTGCTAACGTTATGCATATGAAGTAACTGTTTTATAAAAGCAATAAGCCTCGCAAAGCAGTGCCTAACAACGCCCCTTAGCTGTTATAAAATGCACTGGTAACCCACTGCTTCTTGGGATTTATTGCTTTATTATAGTATATTTGAAGAGTTTGACTCCAAAACACGATAAACTTACCACCAAAATCAGTATTGTATCTGGTCAGTATTAAAAAGTAAATTCTTAATTTTATGCAAAAACCAATATCCGCCATGTTATGCTGTCATCTTTTCTCCCTTAGTTTTTTCCCAAAACGCAATAAACGCCAATAAATCCGCACAACCAATCACAGCGCACCATCCCACGCATTGTAAACAATAATGGTGGCGCACTGAATACACACGGAGTACTAGTTTTCCTCATCTACTTTGTACTTCGTGATCAACAAACAAACAAAAACAAAATAATACTTTGATGGCATTGATAAACCTGTGGCGGTTTTCTGTGGTGGGGAAAAAACAACCCATGTAAATTAGGGATGGGGCCGATCCGATCCAGTATCGGTATCGGGACCAATATCTGCGTAATTCACGTATCGGATTTTCCGATCCAACATGGTTAGATATCCGATATCCGAGCTGTCTGCGCTTTAACGTTGTCTGCTGAAATGACTCCGAAAGTGATTCCCGCCGGCAGGCTGCAAACTGTGGAATGGATTTCCTGAACGGAGGCGCGGCTCAACGAGACACAGTTATGAGACACGCCCCCATGCAGGAAATCCATTTCGCAGTTTGCAGCCAGCTGGATAGCGCTGACTGAGGCTAAACAACATGTCCGCTGTGTGGAAATTCTTTACCTTGGAAACACCGCAAAGCAAGACGGCAAAATGCAATGTTTGCAAAGCCGTTATTCAGAGAGGCGGAAGCTCCCTCGCATTGTACAACACAACAAACGCAATCAAACATTTAAAAAATTATCAGTGGTGGAAAACGCTGGATTCCGTAGCCTGATAGAACACTTGCAGCCACGGTATAATTTACCATCCAGGAGATATTTATCAGACACTGCGCTACCTGAACTATACAGCCGAGTGTCAACCAAGTTAGCTGAGAAGTTAAAAGGAGTTCCAGCCCTGAGCTTTACTTCAGATATTTTGACATCAAATTTGTTGATGTGTGTACTTGATTTTTACTGTTCAGATGCACATCGTTTTATTGATATAATGTACAATGTTTACACTTGCACTTTTCATTCCTAAATGTTCAAGACGAAAGTATTTGTAATTTATGAAATGTAATAAATATTGACAATCAATTTGAAACCCTTACAGTTGCATATTTGTTTTCAGAATGGGATTTTTCCTGTTAACAGGATTCCCTGTTTTTCTGACTTCCTTTTCTGACCTTAAATTTACCTCAAGTTGCCTTTTGGGACATACATGCATGCATACATACACATACATATCATACTTGCCAGTTGAGAGGAGTTTATTTCAGTATCATATAAAATCAACAATAGTGATAATATTTAATGCAGCAAATACAGCGCTGATATCGGAATAGTATCGGTATCGGGCGATATCCAAATTCAGGTATCAGGATCGGATCGGAAGTGAAAAAATGTGGATCGGTGCATCCCTAATGTAAATCTATACACGAGAGGCACTCGGGCGAAGGAAAAATGCCGGCCGTTGCTTGTTCTCACATGACAGCATCAAGCTTCTGTCATGCTAACACATTGACCTCGGGGGATCTTATGAAAAACTTTCCATTATTTTACGCAAAGTCAACGAAAATCGAGCAGGACCAAGACATTTTACAGCTGATCGCTGTCGAAAAAGTTCAGCGACAACGTCCTAAGGATAACCGCAGCAATGACAGTGTTATTAATATTACAAAGTAAGTGTTTTGATTAATGCCATTAATGTTTATTTTTTTAATCAGTGTATACCACTAGTCAACTAAATGAATATAACATGGAAAAGATGAATGCACATTTATATATTGATTCAATAAATAAATAAAATAATCAGTTTTTATAATAAATCTTTAAAAAATATAAGGATTTGAATTTTTAATGTTATTATAATTATGAAAGTTTATAACAGAAAATAGTGTTTTTCATCTTGTCACTTTCTTGGTAAAGAAAACTAATTTTTTACCCAAATTAGTCCAAATAGATTTATTGCGTTTTGGAACCAAACTCTTCATTTTATTTACCATTTGCTATAGTAAATTATAGTAAAATTCCTAGATACTATGTTTTTAAGCTTACCAAAATAATATTTAAGTATACTACAGCATACAGTTTATCAAATAACTTTTTCCAATACTACAGAAGACTATAGTAAGTGTTACACATTAACAGTGTAGTAATGTATAAAGTATAAACAGTATAACTTAGGCCTAAACAATGTAACTTAGTTTATAGTAAATACTAAAATATAGAGTATTCATATGGGACTGTAAACAAGTGTATTGATGGGCACAGACACAAACGATTGTACACTTATATATTACAGTAAAACATAAATATTAAAAAAACACGTTTGGTATTTTAATCTTGTATATGATGACGCACGGGCAGAGCGGCGCGAGTAGTTTCCACCTGCGATTTTTCCGTCGCGTGTGTCTGTGTGATCGAGCAGAGGAATTATAACGTTAACCAAGGTTTTAATAAAGTAACCATAGTTTAACGATGGTAACTTTATTTTTAGTATAATCATAGTAACCACAGGCAGCTCCAGCACCATATAAGTAGCCGAAATATAATCTTACATTTGTCCATTTAGCAAAAAAAATCATTATGATCAGCAGTGTGCCAGTGACGAGACCGAGGACATTTGTTGATTATATTGAATAATTAACCTTGGTTTTACCTTGTCCACTTGTTTTCATGTGCTTGTTTTCCTAATCTTGTCTTTGGTTTTGAACTTTCGTTTTCACCGACTCCACCTTTCGACAGACGCGCGTGCGCACAGTCGAGATCATTTCCTGAACATTAAAGGGTACCTATTATGGCGTTTTTACAAGATGTAATATGAGTCTGAGGTATGCCCAAAATGTGTCTGTGACGTTTCAGCTTAAAATACCCCACAGATTATTTATTTTAGCCTGTCCAAAATTCCCCTACTATAAAAAAAACGCTATTTTAATAGGCTTGTTTGAGATGTGTCTCGGCTTGCCTAAAAACAATAGCAGATGGCTGCAGTGAGGGAAGTACTTACTACTACTACTACTTTACACTTTATTGTCCCCTAAGGGAAATTTTTCTTGGGCAGTAGTGTGTGCTGCATCTTCACAGTTAAATTACATATATCAGTGGTTCTCAATTTTATTGCTCAAAAATTCAATCTGCTTCAAGGTTTGACGTGTTATGCATTCAGAGACGATATTCTGCATATCTTGGAAGTAATGAGTGGTTATTTGAGTTACTGTGGCCTATCTATCATCTCAAACTAGTCTGCTCATTCTCCTCTGACATCAACAAAGCATTTTTATACACACAACTGCTGCTCACTGGATGTTTTCTCTTTTATGTTTTTATCTTTTTTTAAGTAGGCTACCAAATAAAGAAATCATTTAAATGCAAAAACACTAGGAGAGTTTAGATCCTCAATAAAAGTTTTTATGGCACTTCTGTCTTTTATTCTTTTCAAAGTTTCAAATATTTATTAGCCTTAAATAAACTGAAATCATTTATATTAAATGGTATCAGTGGGATAAAATATAATTTAAACACATTACATTAAAAAAACAACAACAACATGGCATTCGTTTTGCGAAATGTGTCATGTTGTTGGTTGTTTTCACCAGCAGGTGTCGTCAGCACGCGGAGTTTCGAGTGCTTCAAAATAGTGAATCATTTTTCTTGCGGAGCCGCGTGACGTCGGACACCTCCTCAAATCCTCCGGGGTTACTGGTTTATAAGCTGTAAGTTGCGTTTACAATGCCAGTTGCGCTCGGATGGCAACTATATAGCCTACATAAATTTGTTCACTCCATTTATAAAAAAAAACGTCAGTTTTTAATTAAATGTAAAAGTAAACTGCAGCGGTACATAGGCCATATTTTTCATATTTTGTCCAGAAGCCTATTTTGATATTAAATAAAATATAAAGATAGAGACTGAAAGAGGAGACCTAGAGTTAAAAAAAGAATGATGAAGAGTAAAGTGAAAATATTCTAGTGTTCTCAAAACTAATATTTGCTATATAAATATTGCCCAAAATGCAGTAGTATTAAAGTGCACCTATTTCATTGCGAAAAACAACTACGGTTTTTTGTATCTAGTAAAATACAATGTGTTTGGGTGGTTTATCGTTTTTTTTCCACATAGCCTACAGTAAATTTTTGTAGCTCCATATATACTGCTTTCTGAAAAGTGCTGTGTTCCTGATTGGCCAGCTAATCTGTATGTTGTGTTTGGCCTGAATACCTCTGACGTTAGCCAGAAATGTGATGCTTTTTACCATGTTTGAAAGATTCGCTCACAATGCAATGCTGACAGGAGTTAACTTACAGGCTGTGAGTCCGAAGCGGGAGGAATTATGATAATGTCGGTCTTGTCCACATCACCAATCCCAGGAAGTAAACTGTTGCCTACAATCCGTGTGTTTGTTGTAGTCTAAAAAAGAGATTTACGTTAGAGACGGTAACTGGCGCGTCATCGTTTTACTTTGGGGTTTGTACCTTTTGCATATTGTTATGTAGCTACTAATACAAACTTACACACCAAAGGAAATGTAAAGCGTGAATCGGACAATAGTTGCTTCGTTTTTTGACTTTTCTCAATTTCAATATGGAAGAAAAAAGAAATAAAGACTCAAGACTGACTGTATGTACTTACCCTGATAGCACACAAACATCTCGAAGACGTCTATTTGATGTCTGCGTTTACATCTGCAAGACGTATTATTTAGATTGTTTGCTCATCTGCAATACGTCTCTGAGACGTTTCCTAAAAGATGTCATATAGACATATTGAAGACATCTGCAAGATGTTTTTGATTTAGAATGTATGTAAAGCAGCTCTTTCTAAGACCTTTATAAGACGTTTTTACACACCAGATGTATTCCAGATCTCCAGATCTTTACCAAACATCTTGCAGACATACCTGTGCTATCTGGGTAAAAATGAGAGACACTTATTAAAAGGGTTCTGTATTAATCCATAACATTACAATGTTATTTTGTTGTTATGACACAATTTTACATCAGAGACAGTTGCAATAGCATTTTGGGACGGTTGCAACAACAAATTGATAAACATTCATGATAAAACTTGTTACGCTAGCTTTGACACATGCTAACTATGCTTTTTAGAAGCTAAGAGAACACTCTTAATTTATTTGACTAAACATAAATTTAAAAACAATCATAAAGGTTTGGATCTGCATGAGGGAGCAGAAATATCTATAAATATCCCAAATGTGCTTATATAGTTGTCAGGTTCCTAGTCTGTTCTCCAGTCGGTCATCCCTATTCCGGACTACATTTCCCATATTCCTCCTCACTACTTTCCCTGAACTGAATTTGTAATTATCCTAACCTGTCATCATTTACCATGATCATCTCTGTTGTCTATTTATATTCGTTTTGTTTTCCCCTTGGTGGTCTGTTAATGTTTTGTGATATTTACCCGTCATCCTGTTTATTGTTTTATTATTATAATTAAAATGTATTCATCGTTGTATTTCTCCACGTCTTCCTCTGATCACATACCGTGACAATAGAAATAGTGGTCTTGAGTCATCACCACGGTCTCTTGCTTCACATCCTCACTGAGGTCCATCTAAGAATTGAATCCTGCATCTAAATGATCATTGTCAGAATAAAGACTGCACCTTTCCTGTATAAAACATATTTTGTTACATAAAATATTTGATTAATTCTTCAAACCATTTAATTACATTTAATTGAATCTTTTCTTTAGGCTTTTAATTAACTTTGCCATTTATGCAAAAATTGCACATCCCAAATGTGTCCCCACATTCACATTTGCATTTAAACAAATGGTCATAAAGCCGAAATACTGTTATTTCTATGTGTACCATCTGTCCACAGAACATATTCTAGAGATTTCCGTCTTTATTTAACCATTGCAATGTCTCATTTTAGCCTCCCAGACTCTTGTGTTGCTCTCGGAGACAGATGCGGTTACCAGGCAACCGCTCCTGTAGCTGTATCAGTATGAGGCTGGAGTGGGGGTTTGCATTTCACAACGATGCTGAGCTGCTCTCCTATTGGCCTCAACATCCTGACAAGTAAATCGATTGGATGAGTGTATGTCACTCGAGAGCTTTCTGTCTCGCTCAATGTGATGTGTTTTGGGGGAGGAGTCTATGCAGCAGAAGACATAGGATTGTACCCCTCCTTCATTCTTCTGCACAAACATCAGTATGTCTACGCACAAGTCCAGCTGTCGTGTGTTTACCTCTGTTTTCAGGAAAACCCACCAGGAATGAATCGAACCATAGACTCCTCTGATTGTAGATGCCTCGCGGCTGAACCAAGACAAGACAAGTCTGCCTGGCCGTCTAGCGTTTTGTGGAGTTTATGTGTGTGTGCCATTAGCCTCTTTGCGTGGAGTTACCCCTCGTACACCCCATGACGCTTTGCAGTGGAACTGGATGCTGATGGATGAAAAATGGACGGTGTGCCGCTCATTCATTACACATGCATGCCTTTTCACAGACACCTTTTTTCAGCTGTGGATCTGAATGAATGTATCAGCATCTGAATACGACTGCTAGCACAGCGATGTGACAGAAGGTAAGATATGTGAGAGATGTTTTATGTATGTATTTCACTAAATCTTCCTTTTGTGAAGGTTCACAGGCAACATAATCCTCTTTTAAAACTCAAGACTATATTTCATCCGAGGCCTAAAAACCTTTGCATTTTAAATATGAGGCCCTCACTGTTGTTTGTATTGAGGTAGGTTTGATTTGATAAATCAAGGCCTGTAGTACTCTAAGATCACATGATCTGTATGTTTAAAAAAATTGCTTATGACTATATGTGCTCCTGTCAGACAGACATCAAAACACCTTCACTTTCATTTTTATGGTCATCATCATAAAACTCCGCCTCTTTGCAGGATTGGTAGAGCTGCAGCCCCGCCCTTGGTTCTGTCCCAGAATGCTGAGCCCAGTTCTGTGTTCAGACCTTGCAGTCCTAGAGCCGGACTTCACAGAGGGTAACATTCACACATACATTACAAACTCAAAGGCTCTGACACATTTGACTGAATGTATGGGGATATATACATTTCTTTACATAATTACAATTTTAATTTGGTGCAGATAGTAATGTAATAACAGCCAACAGGTGCCCGGCACACGTGTGGCTTTTTTAATATGGTTTTAAAAGCGTCCCATCATGCACCTCATAAAAATGGGTGAGAGAATGTCAACTGTGTGAAGAGCTTTAAGGGTGGCTACATCATTTCCACATTTGTTAGTATTATTTTACCATGTGACTATAGTCAGATACACTGACCACTCTATGCCCTTATACTATTTTACTACAGTTAAAACCAAAAATCATGGTTACTATACACCAGGGGTCGGCATTCGAGTTTCGCTCCAATCCTATTCAAACACACCTCAAATCAAAGGCTGCGTCCGCACCATGTACTTACATACATTACAGTAGGCAAAAAGCAGTAGGCGAGGCGAGTAGTATGTCCTAATTCATAGTATTTGAATAACAGTACCTGGATGACCCACTACTTCCGGTTTGATCCTGAAGTGTTCATTCGATGGACACTTGCTATCCCATGATCCCCCGGAGATGAGTTATCCAATGAAGACGAAGACGGAGGGGCGTTGTTTTGTTAAGCGGTAACTCGGCTCTATTCTAATGAAAATACATACACTCACCTAAAGGATTATTAGGAACACCGTACTAATATTGTGTTTGACCCCCTTTCGCCTTCAGAACTTCCTTAATTCTACGTGGCATTGATTCAACAAGGTGCTGAAAGCATTCTTTAGAAATGTTGGCCCATATTGGTAGGATAGCATCTTGCAGTTGATGTAGATTTGTGGGATGCACATCCAGGGCATGAAGCTCCCGTTCCACCACATCCCAAAGATGCTCTATTGGGTTGAGATCTGGTGATTGTGGGGGCCATTTTAGTACAGTGAACTCATTGTTATGCTCAAGAATCCAATTTGAAATGATTCGAGCTTTGTGACATGGTGCATTATCCTGCTGGAAGTAGCCATTAGAGGATGGGTACATGGTGGTCATAAAGGGATGGACATGGTCAGAAACAATGCTCAGGTAGGCCGTGGCATTTAAAGGATGCCCAATTGGCACTAAGGGCCCTAAAGTGTGCTAAGAAAACATCCCCCACACCATTACACCACCACCAGCAGCCTGCACAGTGGTAACAAGGCATGATGGTTCCATGTTCTCATTCTGTTTACGCCAAATTTTGACTCTACCATCTGAATGTCCAGACCAGGCAACATTTTTCCAGTCTTCAACTGTCCAATTTTGGTGAGCTTGTGCAAATTGTAGCCTCTTTTTCCTATTTGTAGTGGACATGAGTGGTACCCGGTGGGGTCTTCTGCTGTTGTAGCCCATCCGCCTCAAGGTTGTGTGTGTTGTGGCTTCACAAATGCTTTGCTGCATACCTCGGTTGTAATGAGTGGTTCTTTCAGTAAACGTTGCTCTTCTATCAGCTTGAATGAGTCGGCCCATTCTTCTCTGACCTCTAACAGCAACAAGGCATTTTTGCCACATGACAGCCGCATACTGGATGTTTTTCCCTTTTCACACCATTCTTTGTAAACCCTAGAAATGGTTGTGTGTGAAAATCCCAGTAAGTGAGCAGATTGTGAAATACTCAGCCCGGCCCGTCTGGCACCAACAACCATGCCACGCTCAAAATTGATTAAATCATCTTTCTTTCCCATTCTGACATTCAGTTTGGAGTTCAGGAGATTTTCTTGACCAGGACCACACCCCTAAATGCATTGAAGCAACTGCCATGTGATTGGTTGATTAGATAATTGCATTAATGAGAAATTGAACGGGTGTTCCTAATAATCCTTTAGGTGAGTGTATATTAAACAGCTGTCCCTTGTGGTTGTTTAATGTCATTCCAGTTCCAACTTTTTTAAGATAATGGTCTGTAAGAATGGGGCTTTATTAGTGCTGCTCATTAGTTTGAGTAACTTTTTTGACATTTGGGTATTTTAATGCTACAATATATGGTATAAAAAGCTCACCACGCCCTTGTTACGATCTCACCACACCCTTGATTCGAGCTTAGTTTGTCCCCTCCATCTCCGTTGGGGTCTGCCCACTTTCTTGCATTTTTCAAATATTGCCAGTGGGTGGAGTCAGGCTCTGACCAGGGGTTTAGTTACGCTTTAACGATTAACTTGTTGTTATGACGACGTATGTCACGTGATGTATGGTGAATGTAGTACGTCCGAATTTATTCATACTATCCATATTCATACTATATAGAATGTACTGTTTTAACGGTTGATTAGTATTACACTTCATGTAATTCAGTACCTATTGTCACAATATGCGATTGTAGACACAGTCTTCAGTATTATTTGCAAATGATGTTTGAAATTATGAAAGGTGTGTTCGATTAGGGTTGGAGCTAAACTCTGCAGGACTGTGGCCCTTCAGGACCAGGTATGCCCACCCCTGCTATACACTGTCAGACAAAACGGTCCCTAGCTGTCACTGGGGCAGTGCCCTTTAAAAAAGCACACCTTCTTTTTACCTAAACAGTTTAGATTAGTACCTCAAAGCAGTGTTTGAATTGAGGGGGTACTGGGGTGGTCCTAGACCTCTTATAAGCATTGAGGGACCCCCAATAAAGCCCCTTGGTGTTTATAAAATTAAAATACTACACAAACTCAAAACTCTCGCACTGCGCTGCCACAAAGCGATACTGTTCATTATTTGTCCCACTTTCGCAATAAACTAGTCCTAAAAATATCTGTCTGAATAAACTCTCAAGTGCGTATCACGCTGTTTTCTGGAGGAATTGACAAACGAGTCAATGTCTCTGTATGTTGATTATTTTCACCTTGTTGACAGTAAAAATCTGTTATCATTAGTTATTATAGTTATTATCTTTAGTAATCTTTAGGGTTAGGGGTTTAAAAATTCTTCTCAAACTATTATTTCACACTAAAGGGGTAAAAATGGTTAGGGTTCGAGTTTAGGGTAATTTGGGGTTTCTTTAATTAAAACGTTGATCCAGGAAAAACAAAAGATGTTGATCCAGGATCACATCTTTCTTTGTGAAATCAAGGCGACATTTTAATGACGGCAGGGGCTTGGCTAGGGCTATGTGTGGCTTAGCTAGGGGACGGGCCATTGAATTATAAGAAAATAATGCACACCCAAGGTGCAATGTTCCACCACAAAACTGTGCATTATTTTCAAATAATTCAAAGGACCGGAGTCAATTATTCCTCTTATACCATGGTTACCACACACATTGCTCTGGTGCCTATTTTTAAGTTAGGTGTGCGGTTATCAGAAATTAATGCATACCCACTGAACATTTTTCAGCCTTTTAGAATACACCATTCAACAGACCCATGGTATAAAATGCATTAAATAGGATTTCACTTTTTTTTAAAAAGGCAATAGATATTTATTCTTCTTAAATACATTGTATGTATTAAAATGCTGTTTAGTTGTTTATGTTTAATGCTGGTCTTTGATTCAGCTGATGTCATCTCAACGGTTGAGTTCAACCAGACAGGAGAGTTTTTGGCCACAGGAGATAGGGGTGGGAGGGTCGTCATCTTTCAGAGAGAACCACAGGTAACAAATCATCTTAACAGGTTTCACAATTTTCGTCATGGAAAATGAATTGTTTTATTTTATAAATTATTAATTGTAATATCACTGCTTTTCGCTGTCGCTCTCTCTTTCAGGGCGAATATAATGTTTATAGTACATTTCAAAGTCATGAACCGGAGTTTGATTACTTGAAAAGTTTGGAGATCGAAGAGAAAATAAATAAGATTCGCTGGCTGCCTCCGCATAACCCCGCCCACTTCCTCCTCGCCACCAATGGTAACGGCCGCTGCAACAGTTGTTTATTGTGATGTCATAGCACAGAAACATTACAGTATATCCCACAATACTTTTAAATTGATGTTGTATTGATTTCTTGGTCAGATAAGACCATAAAGCTGTGGAAGGTGAGTGAGAGAGACAAGCGAGCAGAAGGTTATAATCTCCGAGATGAAGAGGGAAGACAGAAGGATCTTTCAACCATCACCACTCTACAGGTTTGGTCATATAACTCTTCTTCATGTTGTTTATAGAGCCATTTTTCACAACAACAGTTAATAGTAACCACGCCTCAACCTATTATCCAAGAACTGTGTTTATACATGATGCCTGATTTTGCATGTATATGGTCGCATGTAGGTCCCTGTCCTGCGTCCGATGGATCTCCTGGTTGAAGCATCACCTCGGCGGGTTTTTGCCAATGCACACGCTTATCACATCAACTCCATCAGCGTCAACAGTGACTGTGAGACTTACCTGTCCGCTGATGACCTGAGGATCAACCTGTGGCATCTCAACATCACTGACCGCAGCTTCAGTATCCTCCTCCATCTGAGCAGTGAGCACCATAGACTATTGTGACAGTAGCTGGGTTTCCATCACACTGATTTAATGCACGTTTTGAAGAAACGAGTAATGAAAACGCCTCTTACTGATGTAAATCAATTACAGTAAGAATTTTGTGATTATATGAAACCTTACTGTGTTTCATTACGTTGGATTTCCTCAGCGAGTTAATCTCAGATATAGTAGACCTGAAGCCAGAAAACATGGAGGATCTGAGTGAGGTGATCACAGTGGCAGAGTTTCATCCTCACCACTGCCACCTGTTGGCCTTCAGCAGCAGCACAGGAACCACACGGCTCTGTGACATGAGAGCCCGTGCCCTCTGTGACCAACATGCCAAATGTAAGCCACACATATGCATACAACACAAGATGACTGTAATTTTGCAAAACAACAGGGTGTGTTTCTGGATCAACACATTTTGTTGGTCATAAAAACGACATTCTTGTCTTACAAACACAATATTATCCTCATTCCTAACCAGTAACCTCCTATAAATCAGAGGGTTACTAAATATTATTTCCCTACTGAAAAGACCAGCTAAAACCAGCTTATGCTGGTTTTAGCTGGTCTCCCAGCCTGGTTTTAGAGGGCTTTTGGACACTTTTTAGCTGGTCACGCTGGAAGCTTTGGTCTTCCAGCCTGGTCAAACTGGTGGGTCAGCTGGGCTCCCTCTCAAATCCAGCCTGCTTATCCAGCTAAAACCAGGCTGGGAGACCAGCCAAGCAGCTTAGGCTGGATTTATCTGGTCTTTTTAGTAGGTTTACTAACTTTATATGAAATGTGCTATATATGTTTATAATGTAACACTGTGTTTATGCATATGCATTAGTGTTTGAAGAGGAAGTGGATCCTGCACGGCGATCGTTCTTCTCCGAGATTGTTTCTTCAGTGTCAGATGTCAAGTTTAGTCACAGCGGTCGCTACCTGCTCACGCGAGATTACCTCACCGTTAAAGTCTGGGACCTTAACATGGAAAATAAACCAGTGGAAACATACCAGGTCTCTCATCTACTACACACAAACCAACAGTCACACAATGATCTGTTTACATTTTTAAGCATATCAGTGCAAAGCCTTAATAGCAAAAATGTTACCAAAAAATACCCTGGTGATATTACGTATTGAGGGACTGCTGCAGTACTTTGTTGCTTTACTTTGGCCAGCTCATTGAAAATATATCTACATCAATCATCAGAAAAGGTTGGAGACGGTCACAGAATATATTTCTCTTTTACAAACATCTTGACGTGTGGCTTGGCTGGACAAAATTGATGTGGTTGGATTTTCATCTGTATAGAAAAATCTTTAAATTTATGCATTTAACAGAAGCCTAAACCAATATATATATATATATAAAAATAGGCTTGTAGAATGAATTAATAGGTGTGTACGACTTCACGAGGCGCTGCAAGAAACGACAAGTGGATGACGTCAGAGTAACGCGAGAGCGATTTGAAATCAACCTCCTCCGCAAGATTTCTTGCGGTACTCTGACGCTGATGGCACTGCGTAAAGTTTAGCACACTTAAAAAAAGCAGCTGAACTGGACAGTGAACTGCGCCTCATCCATTAATTGTATATAGCAGAACAATTTATCTGTTACTTTTCAGCATGAGAAATACAAAGTGTGGCATGTGAGCGCGTGAACTGACTGAAATGCGTGTCAAGGTGAATGCGTGAGACTTGAGAGCCCAGATTAGATGTATTTCCATTCACATACCTAACAACTGCTGAACAACGCCGACGCACAGTCCTCGTCTTTTCCACCACTCTCTCGCCTGTACTATTGTAACTGACTGGAAAACTGAAGTTTTGCCAAACTTGCGATCTTAAAGAGGTTGGCGGAGCGTCTAACTCTTGTGGAACACCACTTGCCATCCTCGCTATCGCTGCTCACTAACTGACTGGACCGGCGTCGACCTGACAAAAAACTGCAAAGTGTCAGAATGTAGACGGGCTCTGATAGAGCACATACATAGGCGGAGCTCGGCTGCATCGGCGCCAATCAGAGCTTCAGAGCTAAAGCGGGGCTACAGATTAGCTGTCCATAAAGAACCCGCAGATCTAACAGTAGTTCCGCATTACATTAATTATTTTGCACGCAAGTTTTTTTTATTTTCATACCGTGTATTCTCCGTTTAAATTCATGCACCGAACCGTGACCCCCGTACCGATTCGGTTCGAAACGAATACATGTACCGTTCCACCCCAATATATAGACATATATTTCGCAGTGTTGTAGTCGAGTCCAACTTGAGTCCGAGTCAACCCATATGGCAAAAAATATATATTTTCAAATACATTTTTTGTATGTTTCAAAGTATGCCGTGATATGATTTGTTGGGGCCGATATTGGTTTGAACACTTGTATACAATACTATGCAGTTGGCCTATTAGCTAGTTTATTTCTGCATCAAATAATTTTTACTGAACATGGATTGGATCTATTTAACATTCAAACGTCTAACATAATAAGAGAGGCACAAAGAAAGATACAATTTTGGCGATTTTTGGTCTTTTCTGAGATTTTGATAAAAGCCCAGACCGCAGACATTTTCCTGAAATACTCTTATTCTGACCGCATGGCTCATGTGAATGAGTAATCTCTCACACGATTAACTACGTGATTTACCATTTTTTCCCCATTGCATGTCTGACAAACTATAATTTTTTTATAATTATTTTGATATTATTATTTTTTGAAATACTGGATTATGCAAGAGACATGCAACTTATTGCTTTTACACAGTGAATAAATAAAGAATCGTTATTGGCCTTTCTCATGCTATTGCCAATATGCAGATGGTTTCAAATTCATCAAAAATCGGCAGATACATATCAGCGGTCGATACATCGGTGCATCACTACAAAATATTACCAAAATTTTTGGAAAAAGTATTTTTCACCAATATATTTGTTAGCTATTTTTGTATATTTTGAAATATATTTTAAAAAGTTGACACATTTTCTTTTAAATAATCCCCTAACTGCCCTGTCTGTTTCGAATTTGCATCTTTAGGTCCACGACTACTTACGAACTAAACTGTGCTCTTTATATGAAAGCGACTGCATTTTTGACAAGTTTGAATGTGCTTGGAACGGAACAGACAGGTGAGCCCACCGTCCTCATAATTTGAACTTTGAATTATATCTCAATGGGATTACGTTGCTATGCAATGGTTTTTCTATCAATCCCTCTCTTCCTTCCCAGCGTCATTATGACAGGGGCTTACAACAACTACTTCCGAATGTTTGACCGGGCGAGCCGGCGTGACGTGACTCTGGAGGCCAGTCGAGAGATGTGCAAGCGCAGGGCGGTCCTGCAGCCGCGTCGGGTGTGCGTGGGGAAGAAGAGGAAAGAGACGGACGTCAGCGTGGACAGTATGGATTTCCGGAAAAAGATCCTTCACACTGCCTGGCATCCTAAAGACAACATAATCGCCATCGCCGCCAGCAACAACCTCTACATTTTTCAGGACAGACTGACGGCCCACGGACATCACAATGCACAACAGATACAAAGTGCGCCACCCGAATAACAGACACACTGGCCTTCCATACAGTAACTGAAGTATCTTCCTATTGGCACAGTGTGCCAAAATGGTCTCTTTTTGCCCTTTAACATCACATTTTCCATCTGGATTCACCGATGCCAGCCTCAGAACAATCACATAAACTATAACAAACATATATAACCGTTTCATGATATGGTCCCGAATGAGAACGTACCACTATAGCATGGCATGCAGTATGAACATTCTGGTATAGGGTTCAGATCGCACATGCATGTTTACAAAGCCGTTTGCTCATAATCAGGGCTCATTTAACTATATGACGACCATTGTGAATGAATCCGATGCTTTATAATGCTCTGTAGTGCTTGTATAGAATTGATGTGCCCGTTCTTCTCAGGCTTGAATTTTCATTGGTTTGACAGATCGCTCAGGGACACTTACTTACGTTTAATGGCTAAACTCACAATAGGAAATCCAGAACAAGCAGTGAACCGGATGCCGAGTTATGGGAGGCTGCTGAAAGGAAAACGGCGTGTGCAGGGATCAGATTTAATGCTGAGTCATCAAACCTCAAAAACAAAGAACATTTCAGTGCTTTCGTTCGCGTACCAAGTCTAGCATATTAAAGGAATAAAGCCCAAAACGGAGCCCAATGCCTAAATTTCTTCCCTGGACTACAAAAGGACATATTTTGATGAATGTTGGAAGTGCTATTTTCCATACAATGAATGCAGAAATGACCAGGAATTGTCATTCTCCAAAAATGACGATAAAACACCTCAAAATTTGTCTATAAAATGTGTGCTATATTTTAGGCCTAAAGCCGTCTTTCCACTGTACACGACATTGGGACACGGTTGTCGGAGTTCGCCCCCTGTTGGCAGTCGTCATGAAATTTCAGTTTAATTGTAAATCTGTGCCAAAATGAGAGAAAAGAGAGCCTGTAATCTACGAATAATCACTAGTGAAATAAATAAAGGAATACAAATAAATAAAATAATAAACAGCTATGCATGTATGACAAAGACCGGCAATATTTTTGAAGATTAAAGGTTAAAAATAACAACGTGTAAATATTAATAATTTACTATTTTACTTATTAGTAATAAATCATTTTTAAAGGATTCAAGTGTTACTGATAAAGTTAAACAAAAAAGATTTATAAGGATTCAGTTTTTGATTGTAACACTAAAATATATAACTTCCGGTCGGTGTTTCGAAGTCGCACAAGTTTAAATTTTTGAATCCAGCGCTCAAACAGATCTGAAAATTATGCATCCATCGTCACCTCATGCAGCCCCTTTGTGACTCTCCATAGGGAATGAATGACTTCCTGTTTATCTGCCGGTGTTTGTCGTGTACAACGGAAAGGTGGCTTTACAATAGTGTCACTGGGGCAGTGCCCTTTAAATATACATATATGTACCTTTGAGGTACTAAAATGCACTGTTTGGTACAAATATGAGTAAAAGTATGAACTCTGTAAGTGTACCTTTTGAAAGGGTACTGACCCAGTGACAGCTAGGGACCATGGTCACCAATCTGTGATGTACTTCTGACGGTGTATGCATTTCGAGCACTTCAATAGACTAATCAAACTAACCCAAATGCATTTTGGACACAGCACATTCAGGTTAACCCATGAGTGACAATTCATAGTTTACTCATACACGAGCTGTCCCAGATGTAAATGCCTTTTCACGAGTTATAATAGGGAAATGAGATAAAGCAAATTTGCCGTGTTGTCCAATGGGAGGGGTCCAAGCTTGGAATATTAGCCCGAACCCATTGTACTCCCCTCTCTTTAACTGGGATAAAGTGAGGTGATAAGTTGGAGAAGGTAAAAAACTGTCACGGGAGGGAGGTGAGAGATGGCTATATAGACCTCTTCGCGCCAAACTTAAATAAACGTTATTCTATGTTAAACTAAACGCTGAATTTGTTTATTTAAATACAATTTTTTTGCCGTATATGTGACTCAACATGTTGAACCACATTAAAATTGTGCATCTTGTCACTGACTAGTTGTGTGATATTTTGTGAGATTTCAAGTTATCGATGTCACCATGTATGAATTTAGCTCTACTCTGCATTTGTTTTGATTTGAGTTTCTCAAAGTTCAAAATAATTAATAATCATTTTTTCCAACACACTTAATAATATGAAACCTGATAATGTCTGTAAACTATTCCTTTAAATATGCACAAACACAAAGCTACCATACAGCTTTAGAAAAGTTGAAACATAGTGCATATGTGTCCAATGGACTTCACGTATAAGGTACCTTTACGCTTTATTGTGTTGTTTGAACGTATGGTCTGCACACTAAAAAAGGTGCTTCATGATGCCATGGAGGAACCATTTTCGGGTGTACGGAGAACTTTTCTGTTCTTGCACAAAGGTTCTCTAGATTATTAAAAGGTAAGAAAGAAATGCTTCCTTTAAGAACCTCTGACTGAAAGTTTTTTTGAGGAACAAAAAATTATTTGAGAGACCATAAAATTTGTTTCATTTGTTTTGGAATATTGTGGTATTTTTTTATCTGTGACTTCATGTACCCTCAAAATCTTTAATCAAAAAACGCAAATCTCCTCTCCTCAAAATGATCTCTCTTTACTTCCGGTCATGTTATGGCAGGTGGGCGGGTCCAGGAGAAGATCGCTGCGATTAGCAAATAGCAACACAACTTCAAACGATCCAATCAGATCTCGATGGACAAATTCAAATCCAGCCCAGCCTTTTTTTTCATTTCAGAAGCCGTTTCACTCGGATATACGTCACCATATGGAAAATAAGGCAGTCGCTACTTCCGTTTCATGGCGACTTTAAATGAACAGGTTTAAAACGACACAAGGGAGAGTAAATGGTGAGGAATTTCCTTTTTTGGGTGAACTATACATTTAATTTAGGTTCTCCAAAGTGAGCTTTGAACTCAAATCCTCTGTATCAAATATTTTCAGCATGATGCCTGTTAACTTTGGTCTGAGATATTTATATTACAGAATTAAAGTATGTAAGATTTTTGTAATAAAATATCTAAAAACTACTTGCAGAGTGTGATCAATTTAATGCAGTTGTGTACTTTCATTATCCCAAAAGTTCCCAAGGATTTGTAAATCCAGAGAAATTTTTAAAATCTTGTCAGATATTAAATGTGTTCTCAGTATGTGACACCACAAAAAATGTGATATTAATCAAATTTGAATGATAAAAACAAGTAGTCATAAAAAATCTCGGAAAAACAAACAGGATTCTCTGCTGTCATACACTGGGGGCATGTCTGCTCTGAAGCCACGCCCACTCACAGAAAACTGCTGATGTTACAAGATTTTTGGTTTCTGAGATATTAGGTGTGTTCGACTTCATGCGGCGCTGCGCAGACCGATCGGCGGCTGACTTGAAGCAGTGCATTTTGGTTAGTACTTTTGTCCGACTTCAGCTGGCGCTGCAGGCACGTGACTGTGTCATATGGTTTTTAAGTACCGCGAGAGCGTTTCGAGAGTAGCCGGTGTCGTGAGCAATTCGGTCCCCCCGGGCAATTCGGTCTCCCCTAGGACCCCGCGCGACTCCATTGGCTGAAAGAACTCCTCATGGGTAGTTTTCTTAGCGCCTTATTACAATTCCTACAAAATCGCGTTATGATTTATGTAGTTAGAACGTTGTTAAAATTACAATTGATGTCTTTTAAATGATATGTTTCATATAGTAGTATATAAATGAGGCTATAGGTGGGAGATCTACACATTGCTTGTGTCATTTTATTATTAAGATTATTATACTGTACCATTTACACTTTTGACTGTCTACTTATACAATTACTTACTCATTAATTACTTATACAAAACACGATTAATACATAGTTGAATCACACATTTAAATTATAATTATAAGCCATGATTACTACACTTTTACTATTAAAAATATATATTCCGTAAGGTATGTTAATAATTTACAAAAAATAAAAGTATTGTTTTTGTAAAGCAGATGATGACACAAAAGTACTGACGTGTCTGCAACATAAATATTAGTTTATTATATTGTTTTTTTTAGTTAACTTTTATTTTTTAAAAATGTAATGTTTCTATTTTATACAACATAATTGGCTTGCTAGCCGCGTATGCAGACGAGATATTGCAATGACACATTTTTGAGCAGGCATTAGTGCTAGATTCCAATCGGGGTCCTAGGGGAGACCGAATTGCTCGGGGGGACTGGATTGCTCATGACACCGGCTAGCTCAGCCGGTGCAGCTTCTCCAGAGCGGCTGCCCGGAGTTGTGATGACGTAACAGCTTTACTTGATTGGTCGCCTCATTGATGACAACGATCACGTGCGTTTCAAGTTTAATCCAACCTTTAGTTTCACTAATAAACATTATAAATTCATGTTTTAAAACAGGAAAAAACACTTTAATATCCTTAAATGTTATATTGTGTCGTGTAATAACATAAAAATGAAAATAACAAACTCTATTGGTATTTTAATAATATATGCTTGTTTCCCGTTATTTTCGGGTATACAGTATAAGCAGCAATTAAAATATTCGATATAAAATGTTTCTGGTTGCAACTTTTTACTAAAAGGTTTGTTTTTATCAAATTCACCATCTAAGTCACTTCATTTGCGATTACAAACAAGGAAACACGGCGCACACGTCACTACGGCAAGCAGCAGGTGTCCGGCTTGACGGCTCCGTCTTCAGTTCCTCCCTCGACTGCAAGCGGCAAACCTCGCCGATCGGTCTGCGCAGCGCCAGATGATCTCGAACACACCTATTCTGTTTCACTGGGCGGAGCTTACGTGAGTATTCATTAACTTCAAGAGCATGCGCATTAAAAAGAATGTGACGTCTCACCACATGAACATTCACACAAGCTCCGCCCGTGAAATAAATATTACAGAAACCAAACATTTTATAACACCGTTTTTTTTTTCAACTTACAAATACCGCTATAACCTTAATTGATGATGCGATTGTGTTAAGGGCCCAAATAATCCTCATCTCAGAAATTTGGACAAATGCAAAAGTGGTGGTCATACATCATCTAACACGCAGCTGTTGTGCCTTGCAGCTAATTAATTACAATGGCATTAAATAATGTGATCCAACGTAAAGGTAATAAAACATTAACTCATTACCTTATCCATAAACAGGTTTAACGAATTTCCATACGCCTCTGTATGGTGAAAACAACATCTCTCATCGTTCCATTCTCCTTTATAACATCATTAAGCTTCCCCTTTGTTATTTTGTAATAGTGACCTCTACTGGTGAAAATCTACATACTGTGGTTTTTAAGGTGGGGTGCATGATCTCTGAAAGCCAATGTTGATATTTGAAATCACCTAAACAAACACACCCCTACCCCAATAAAATCTGGACCTTCTTTTGATAGACCCGCCCCACACATACACAACCCAGGCAGCGATGCCGGTTAGTAGACACACACCTTATTGCTGATTGGCTACAAGTGTGTTTGGTACTCAGCCCGACTCCGTTTTCCAAAAATCATGCACAAGACCACAAAAAGGTGTTGTTCATGGTCACTGTGTTTTTATACTGATGGGTTCAAATACAATAGAAACCGAAATGAATGTTTCTGGTGCCGTCTCGCTAGCATGACATCATGGATATGCTATTGACATTTTCCTCACAAAAAATGTCTCGGTGTCGTTTAACTTGGACTTTTATTTCATTTAAAATAATTCATACAAATGCATACAGTCACAAACATTTCTTTTTTGGATTCTGTTTAACAAAAAATATTAATATCTCATCGTATATATAGTATGTATATTGCTAGCCTACCACTTTACCAGGAAGGAAACTATGTAGGCGATGAAGAGCTGCAACTATCCCGGCGTCCTCGAAAAACACGGTACGATCAAGTCACACACAAACAGGCAAGCATTAACGCCAGCTTTGCACAAGACAGGTTTTTTTTTACTTTGAAAACTGAACATTTTTCCGTTTTCTTTTTTTAACACATAAGGTAATACATGCTCCGTAACTAAAATTAAAAAACATACTGTGTGTAGTTTGTTTAAGTACTGTGTACTGAGGTTTGACTACAAAAAGACAAATGGGTAAAAAAAACAATGCGCCGTGTGGTTTAATTTAAAAGGAAGGAAGGGAGGAAATCAATTTTCCTGAGAGGGTGTGCAAATCCCGCCTCTTTCGGGGCTTAAAAAAATTAAACTAATAGACTTTTCATTGTATAGATGGTAAGATTCCTCTCTTAATGCCTTATTCAGCTTTTTTTTCTTTTCATCTAAAAACTGTACACAAACAGGTTACATTCATGTAATAGCTAACAATGAAACCCATCAGGCAGACAAAATAACAGATAAAAGATCGCCCACTGCACTTGGACAGACTACAATCTAAAACAGCTGGATTTTGCCTCGGGGAGAAGTTTACTTTGTTTTAAATCCACAAGATTTTTCTCTCTTTTTTTGCCACAAAAGATACTTCAAAGGGCTCAGTCCGCCACCTTCAGTCAAAGTGTTGGCTACTTCAGAGTCGATGTGTTTTTTTTGGTGGCCGGGAGCCTCTTTCTGCTCCTCTTCTTTGGGGTAATGAAGGACCAGGAGATGTCTATAGTGGTAAGGAAGCCTTTGAACAGCGGGGCTATAACTGTTCGTTGTGATGTTGCTCTCTATCTGGTTCGGCTTTGCCGCTTTGGCCGGGTGATGGGGCGTGTGGAGGGTGGGCTACGCTGGGAAGGCTGTGGGTCATGGGCACGGTACTTGGCATGATGCCCTCCACGGATGGAGGTAGACCCCCTGATGCGAGGCTCACTACACCTGGAGGGTACCTAACACAAATGTATAGCTGTTAACAACACATTCAACATAACATTTGTCAAGTCAAACTATAATAATTACCAAATTCATCCATGTAGTATCCTACTCACACACAAATAGGCCGGTTTTATATTTTTTCTTTCTTTTCAACCCCAGTCAATAACTTATTTTATATGAGAACTACGATAATTTCCCCTCAGGTAATATACTTTAATATTATCTGTTGTTTTCATAAGAAGGGTTAAATGTTTTGCAGATTGTACCTATAGGATCCATTGAGCTCTGAATGAACCACACCAGGGTCCATGCCGGCCCAGTGCGTGGTCTGTGTGAGGAACTCTTTGTTCACGCAGTTTTTTAGGCTGTCTGGAATGCGACCTGGGGGCGGAGAGACGGCTTCATTACAGGAAAACCCAGAGTCATTGATCACAACATATAAAAGCCTGCGGAGGCTGCCATTAAATGGTGATGATTGGACAACTTCAGACACCCAATGCTCTCAGATGTATTAAAACAGGGTTTCTGCAGGTTTCACCAAGTCAAATTTAAGACCATTATGAATTAAATTTAAGACCTATATTAAGTCAATTTTATAGTCCAGTGTGCGTGATGTGTTGTTTTTTCAAACCTTTTATCTTTCATAACAAAAAACAAGATGTTGTTTCTAGGGGTTTGACAAGACATTTACCCCACAAGCCAAAACGAGACACAAGATTGGGTTCATGAGAGTAAGGCGAGATTTTTACACGTTGCTTCAGAATGAAGTTTAAAGAAATCATCAATGATGAAATATATGAATAGAAAATAGCCTTTTATTTAACTAAAATCAAAACATTTTGAAATGTTTCAATCAATCTAGGGTTTTCACTAATAATTAATTTGGTAATTGATGATGATCAAGTAATCTTTTTTTTTTGTAATAAAAATGGTGGGCAAGAGCATTTAAAATAACAATACATATGAGAATAATAATTGGCAAAATATATTTACTGTTGGTGGTTCCCCAGACAGGGTTCAGATTAATCCAGGACTTGGTCTTATTTATATTAGGACATTTAGGGAGTTTCTTAGAAACATACCTTCCAAAATACATTACTGGGGTGCATTTTGAGACAACGTGCACTGGCAACTCTCATTTATCATCTATTAGCTGGCTGCAGTAAGTTTATAACCATAGATACGTGAATGGTGTCTCAACTATTGCAACTAACGCATATGGGTGGAAGAGCGCAAGAAAATATATATTAAAAAAAACATTTACATGCTGCGGGAGCATTTTTTGAATCAGCATTACGGTGCATTCACTTTTAATGGGTGACGTCATGCGTTGCCGAACTGAATTGTGGATCCATCAGTGCCGTTGCTTCGTGGCAGAAGTTGAACATTTCTCAACTTTTCAAGCGGCAACGTGTGCTTCAGCCAATCAGATCGCCTTATGCAAATAACCTAGGCAGAGCCAGCCAATTACATTTATGCAAGACCGGAGCATGTGTAGCGGCCACTGTGATTGGCTGTTGGCCAGGCTTCAGACAAGCCTTCCATTAAGCATTAATGCTTACGGCCCGTGTGAATGTACCGTTAGAGGTAGCGTTACATGGATGTTGAAAAATTAAGACTTTAATTTAATTTTAATAAGACTTTTTTAAGCCTTAAATTAAATGTTACTATTTAAGGCTCTTTTAACTCTTTCCCCACCAGCGATTTTTTTTTTAAGTTGCCAGCCAGCGCCAGCATGCCTTATGATTTTCACAAGGTTTAATGCCTTCCAGAAATGTTTCTTCTTTAACTATATAAACAAACAATATATCAAATGAAAGGACAGACTCTATGCTTTCAAAAAAATTATGTTTCATCCTACCTTCAGTTGTTCTCCATTACCTCTCAAATATGGGTAGGTTTCCTCAAAAATACAAAATTTTGAGCAAAAAGCTGAAATAATTGCATTTTTGTAAAGGACTTTTGTTACAGATCAGATTCAGAGCGATTATCAAAACATACCCAGAGTTTTTACTGTTTTTAATTGAATGAATGCTTTAGTGTTTTATAAGTTGGGTAAGAGTGCCACCTGGTGAATAATAGCGGAAATACGGATTGCCGTAAAACTCGTCATTGGCAGGAAAGGGTTTTCTCTTAATTTAGGAGATAACTCATCAATAGTGGGGAAAGAGTTGAAACCCAGCAGAAACCCTGTAAAAAGAGCTATTGGTAGATTTATCGGTCGGTGTACCGGTAATAGCTCGACGAATCTCCCGCGCCGCCTCCTCCCTCATCTCTATGGATGCCTGTTCACTGTACCAGGCGGCGTGTGGAGTGCAGATCAGATTGGGGGCATCTTTTAGAGGACCCTGGCTGAAACTGACACACGGATGCAGTTATAATCTGATCACAAATGCCTATACATACCATATGATCTGCCTTTACTCCCATTGGCTGTCACCTTTGTCATTACATAAACTTTCTCACTACAAATATCTCCCTCTCTATGTTCCTCCTGTCCGAAATTTGACTTTGTTTACCTGAAAGGCTCTGTCTCATGGACGTCCAGGGCCGCGCCCCGTATTCTTCCCTCTTTCAGAGCCTGGGCGAGAGCTTTCTCATCCACCAGACCTCCACGAGCAGTGTTCACCAGGAACGCCCCTTGACGCATCTACACACACAAAATAATGATTACAGATTAGTACATCATGTCAAAAGCATGTTGTCACGCCTGTATACGACTAAAGGCAGCACCTGTTTGATGGTAAAGTCATTGATGAGATGGTGGTTGTGTTCATTTAGACTGCAGTGGAGGGTGACGCAGTCGCTGTGGAAGAGCAGGTCCTGTAAAGTGTTTACTCTCTGTAGCCCCAGGGCTCGCTCCATCCCGTCAGACAGGTACGGATCGTAGAAGATCACGTTAAAGCCGAACGCTTTGGCTCTAAGGGCCACCGCCTGTCCGACACGACCTGAGAGCAGACACACCAATTCATGAATGAAGGGACCAAGCACCCAAGTAACCATTAATACTCTCACTCTCTAGTCTTCGTGTAGCCGTCACTTTATACACACCTAAACCAATGATCCCTAGCGTTTCCCCTCGGATGCGGGCCGCCCCTGATGCGACCTCCCGAATCTGCTCCACGCTCTGGACCCGCGTGCCCTCACGGAGAGCCTGGTGCAACCAGGTGGTGCGTCGGTACAGGTTGAGGATGTGACACATGGTGGAGTCTGCGGTCTCTTCTACTGAAGCTGCTGGCATGTTACACACAGCTATTCCTGAAGATGTGGATAGACTACAGTCAGATATTTCATAAAACCTGAAGTAGATTTTATGTGAATACGGTTGAGGAGACTCAATCATGTGTTATGCAAGTATTGAGCTCAGATATTTCTCTTACAATTCCTTTGAGAAAATAAAAGCAGAAGCAAATTAACATTTATTATAAGATATTTGATATGAAAAGATCATATAAGTCATTTTTGTGATGTGTCATAAACCATAACTATTACCCAAGTCTCCAGCTGACTTTATGTCGATGTTATCAAAACCGCTGCCAATGCGGACAATTATACGAAGTGCTTTGAACTTTTCCAGATCTTCTCTCATCAGGGTGATGGTGTGATACATAAGAGCTCCTACGGCTTCATTTAACACCTAAGAGAGAGAGAGAGAGAGTACAGAGAGCGAACGGTGAATAAAAATATATCTGCAGTAAGATCTGTTTTCACTTCTCACAGCAAAACAGTCTGACATTAAACCTGAAATTATTTGTTGCCAAAGCAGGATACAATTCTCATTAGTTATAATTTGTTTTCAATGACAATGCTTTATTGTGTCGAATGCTCACAGTGCAAATTATTTCATTAGTATTAATATGAGCAGCACAAAGGGAAGTAACCAATTCCTCCAAATCTTCAATCGTTCACACACCAGTTTCACACTGCACCTGCTGAGCCATTAAACTAAATGAACTGAATTCATTACAACAGATGGATAAATGGACAAAAAGGATAAATCCCAGTTCAACAGAATCAACATTTAGATCTGACATGACTAGGTTTGTTATTAATACTGAAATAGTTAGCAATTATATACAAATTAAAATAATGTCAGGGCTCAACGCAAATATTTTCTTATACTGGCACAGTCAGGCCAGTGGTTCAGGTTTTGCCAAAATGTTCACTGGCCCCCATAAAAAAGTCAGTATCACATATTTAAAAATAATAAATCAAAAATTAAATACAATTGTATACATATACAACAGACATGTTCCAACGAAAAAGGCTCCCAACTTTTCTGCTTTACCGGTAAACCGACTGCAGACTGTGCAAAATATTGCATCGTTTCTTTCATCGTGTTTTTCCCAAGTAAATGTCTGCTTCCAAGATGTTAAATAATTTACATAGATGAAAATATATTTTAGTGACTGAGGGTGAAGTACTGGCCCGATTGGGCAAGTGATAACACTTTTTACTGGCCCAAAGGTCTCTCACGCTTGCCCCGGGGCCACCGGGCAGTCCTTTATGTTGAGCCCTGAATGTATAAGCAAGCACTTAAAACAATTCTATACAAGTAATCATAAAATTTATTTGTTTCATTAGTAATTATCTTAATGACAACCTATTTAATTTAAGTTCTTATTTGTCCTTCTGATTTTGGGGTAAAATATGAACTAAACTTCAACAAGCTTTGTAAATGTAGTGTTTGTCTAACTAAACTGATAATGATGCACTTCCTTTGTGGATTTTTTCTAAGGAAGACATCATTGGTGCGTTCTACTCATGTTGTATATATCGTATAAAGTCGAGTTGGGGACGTCTCAGTAGCCATGTTTCCATTACAATGATTTATGTGCATCATTTCGCATCAAAATCGAGTGATAAAAACTGCAAATTTCTAATAAAAATTAGGGGTGCACCGATATATTGGCCGATGATGCTTGCTATGCTTCTCAATAAATTACGGTAAAATGCCGCTACACCCAAAAGCCAGAGGGCGCTCTCGTGCAGAAACTCAATATGCGCTGCAGACGAAGAACCATACACACGCTCGAGACAATGCTTTAAGCATATATTTATATTGTGTTCTTCAAACCTTTTCAGGTATTTTCATGATAATAAAGAATATGTTTAATAATTATGTTTGACAAGTGTTGCTTTTTCAAATGCATGTTATAAACGACTCAAACTAATAGTTATTTCAGATTGATAAGGACTTACTGATCAAAAGCCGTAGTACATGAAATAGCTGTGAATAATACCGGCTGTGCGATTCGGAATAGTTATCGGCCACGCATTATTAGTGTATATCGGCATTTATCGGTGCACCCCTAATTAAAATCCCTTAATTCGCTCAAATGTTTTTACACTCGCTTAAGGTGGATTATGGCTTATGCGAAAAATAGTTAACGCGAATAATGGGAGATGGAAATGCATATGCATTTTATCATCATCATTCACTCAAACAATTTGATGGAAACGCACCTAATTTGCTTTTTTATTGTGAATTTTGAAAAGATTCGCTTCACGTTTGGATAGAAACCTAGCTAATGAGAAACATGGCAGAATCAATAGATGTCAATGTTTGTTGTTAAAGGTTGTCTGCCTTTCTTATTTATGACAAAATAAGTTATCTGCACAAAATATGATACCATTGCAATATAAAAATTCATATGTAACGTTACAGTACACAGTGGCTTCATAAATTAACAAAAAATTTTAAAAGCAAAACACTTCTTTGTTTATCTTCTTTTAATACAAGAAGTGTTAAAGCTGACATAACACACAACGTTTTTGCCAATCTAATGTTTACCTTGCTTATATATAGAGTACTATTTCATCATTCATATGTCCAAAGAGTCTTTCGTTTTGTCCGATTTACCAAAGAAAGAACAGCCTTTCCGATTTTTGGCGTAAAAGGTCGAACACTTGAAGGCGTGCGGTGGGCGGAGCTGAAGAGTTACGAGTATGCGCAGCTTTGGATACTACTGTTCAGGAACAATATCAGCAACGATTACAGCAGGACGTCTCTATCAGGTAATTAATCCTTGCTTGTTTATCTGCTATTTTAATAAAAAAAGCAACATAATCCAGTTTTTAACTGCATTTGCCCGCTTTAAAAGGTGTAAATGCAGTACAAAGTGCTGTTGTTGTTTACATTACATGCACGTATGCGCGATTGCAAAGAAAACGTGTGAGATTTTGAATTACTTACGCCTGTGGTTGTGACTCCTAAACGGGGTCTTTTACAGTTATGACCGCTCCAATAGTTGTAAAAAAGTGGAAAATCCGGCGTCAAACTGAGCCTTGTTTGTAAAGCAATCCTCTCCGAAATACAGCCAGGGAACAAACAAACTCATTCGCAATTACGTTGCTGTCCGGGAAAAACGAACTGCATCCACTGTTGTCTTAAGACAGGGAAAGACAGGTTTTCTTCTCCTTACATCCAAAAACACACTTCTTTTGTCGAACTATCTTGCTAAAACAAAGTTATCGCGTGCTGTGCAGTGATACCGGTGACTTCTACTGGACGGAGCAATGCTAATGTGCATTCTCGCTCTCACTTGACGTGCAGGCCAGGCGTGCTTTTCTGGAGGTAAAGGCCCATAAAAGGAAAATGGGGTCAATCAGTCGTAACAGATACCCCCATTTGAAAAAACATTCCGAAACTTGTAGGAAAAAGGAGGCGTGAGTTTGGCTCAGAAATACTCTGTTACAAGCCCAACTGCTTTTTTGACACTTTGATTATGTTTAGCATGAGGACTACAACTCTTAATCTGTGTTAATAAGTCCGAATGCATGAAATAGCATTAAACCTCCCCTTTAAAGGTGCAATGTGTACATTTTCAGCAGCACCTAGCTGTAAGAGTGTGAATTGCAATTGCAACCAAGAGCTCAGTCCACAGCTCACCCCTCCCATTTGAAACGCATAGTGAAGGTACGGTAGCTGCCACAGGACAAACACATCATCGTTTGTTAATTTACTGCTAAAAACATGATGGCGACTTGCATGTAAGGAAACCCGTGGTGTATGTAGATAAACGTCTTATTCTAAAGTAATAAAAACCATAAAGTTCATTTTGTTATGTTTTTATACAACACTGATAATATAATTAATTATGTATGTCATATTGCATTTCTGTCAAAAGATTATTTAAAAAATTACACAATGCACCTTTAACAAACCTTGGTCTATTTTCATGTAATGACATTAAAAGATGGCACACCAAGTGAGTTGAACGCACCTGATGCGAAACACAACTTGCTGGCTCATAAACACGAACAACCCAGGAGGACTTGAATGCAGCATATGACCCAAATTTTAGGATGACAACATATTTCCATTTATTATAACAGAGCTCTCAACTTTACGGCAAAGGATTTAAAATGATTCATAGATCAACATAATTTAATAAAAAGATCAAATTCTGGAGTATATAAATAGCTAACACACAACATAAACCATATCACCACCACATTATGGTTATGCATAACGATGAAAAACATTTGGTTTGATGCTCATCAAAATGAATCGCTGCATTAATGAATCGCTGTTGTTTATGAAGCATTTTTCTCCAGCCAAATATCATTTTCATTGCGTTCAGTAGTCAGTTACATGTCACTTCATCATCCGCTAATCACTTCTCCTCCACACAGACAATTGTTTTTCTATCAGACTAGCGGTACAGTTGTAAATGAGTGTAATGAGAAGGCTCTTTGTAGGTTTGTGGATGGGGGCAGTAAGTCAGTGCCATCTGTCTGAGCAGGCCTGGGGAGCGCTCTTTCAAAATCAACCTGGCAGCCACCCAGAAGCAGACTGAACATGCCAAAAACAATCGGCAAATCAGCAGAAAAAAACGGCGGGTTGGGCCACATTTAATGTCTGAATGAGCATAAATGAATTTGGGTGGTGTAAATATTTATATGATGTGGAATTTAGTGATTTACATCAAGATTGAATGATTTATGGTCGTCCTGATGGCTGATCTTTTGTGTGTAACAGATGAATGAATCGAGCAATTGGGTTTAATTGAGATGAATGTTTAGCACAAAAAAGAAAATGGTCACTCTTAATAATACTGACAGCAATTAATCGAGCTTGCTTACAGTTAATTCATGATGACACACTCGTTCTTTTATCAGTTGTATTTGGTCAACATACACTTGTACGGGTCATCTGTATCTCCTATCTGTGACTACAACGTATTGGCCATCAATTTTTTTATTACAGTATAAATCTGTATAATTTTTTATGAAGCTATTTTATGCATTCTGATATATTGTAGGTGGGGTGCACAATTTTTGAAAAACATTTTGGAAAAGGGAGTCGGGCCGAGTACCAAAACACACTTGTAGCCAATCAGCAGTAAAGGGCCATTCACATTATAACTATAAAAAATATAGTTTTAAAAATTGTTTTATATTCAAGAGAAACTGTAACGATACAATGAACGATATCTTTGGGATTACTTTCTGGGTGATTTTTTCCACACCTGATGAACGATAAACCATTGACAGCCAATCAAATCTTTTGAACTTCAAGTGCACGCGCATTTGAAATGACAGTGACGCTCATTGCTGAGGTCTATAACACAAAATTACCTCAGGTATCCAGCGCTGATGCAGTTGCTGTGAAATAGACTACATATTGCTTTTTATTCTACTACATTGACTACGCATAAAGGTAAGAGATTACACAAACTATTAGATTCACTGTTTAGAGTACACGAAACGCAGCGTTGCTGGTTACCCGCTGTGTAAATGCAAGCTCGAACTGAATTTGCCAAGTGGTTGATGTCCTCAGGGCAACCTATTGTGTTGACCCAAGGACAACATTTTTCTAAATAAAACCTAAACCCACCCCAAACCCCAACCCTAACCATAACCATAACCATAACCAAACCCTAAAATCAGAGGGACATGATAACTGAAAAACAATGGTCTAGAAACAGCTAATCCTGATTGTAAGCTTAAACTTAAAACAAACTGTAAACTTATTTCTGAAATCTGATTGGTTGATTGAAATGTTGTCCCAGGGTCAACACAATGTTGCCCTGAGGACATCAACCACTTGGCAAAATCAGGAGAGCCGTAAAGGCAACACGAACAGCATATTTACATATTCAGTGACATGTAAACAATTGCAAAAGTTTTTACAATAAATATGCAATATTAAAGTGATTTGCGCGAGTGCCGTGCGTGTGAGCGAATTAGTATAAATTAGGGCTGGGACAACGCGTCGACGTAATCGACGACGTCGACGCAAAATATGCGCGTCGATTCGTTAGACCCAAAAAGGCGGCGCCGTAGAATACGTCAGACCCAAAAAGGCGGCGCCGTAGAATAGTAGCAACGCGAGTGGCTTCAGTCCACGCCGGTTTCACACAGCAAGTGTGAGCAGTACGTGCGGCGCGTGTTTTTTTCAGCGCCCATGTTAACAATATGGAACGCCAAATAGTTCAATTGACGCCACTTACCAAACGCGCGTCATCTTTAAAACGCCGTAATTTACGGCGTTCAAGTCGAAAAGACGCCGTAATTTACGGCGTTTTAGCTAACAAACGCCGCAAATTACGGCGGTATCACAGCAAACCGCCGTTATTTACGGCGTTTTATAATCATGTTAATGACGGCGTCATAGGCCTTTCCTAGTACGCCGTAATTTACGGCGCTTTCTTCTGACAAAGACGGCGTAAAAAGCGGCGTTTAATATAATATTTAAAACCAGCCCCTCCTTTTTCTACAAAGTTCAGCCCTTCAGATGATGTTGATGGGGGGGCCTGTGCAGTGGAGTGTCGATTGGGGTGTGGTGGCTCTCGGGGATTGACTAGTGTTTTTCGTGGTGTGGGGTGTTTCTTTTTCCGTTGGGGTCGTGTGTCCCTGTCCTCCTTTTCCTTTATTATATTTTATCCCATTGTCTTTATTAAATCGTAAGATAAACTTGTAAGATAAACTTTTAAAATAAATCGTATTAAATCTGTTTACTCGTATTTCTAGCTGTATTGAACGAGACTTAAGAAACCAGGATGTGTAGGTGAGTGGGCAGCGTGTGCCAAAATTGCATTGTTTTAATGTAGCTAAAGGCATGAGTTCGATTCCGAACCCCGATCATGTTTTCCTCTCTTTTGTATTATTATTATTAAAACATTTTGCTGCTAACAACTGATTAAGTAAAAGGAAATGCGCATGCTAATGGATTTAATTGTAACAGCTGAGGTAAAACCTGCTTGCTGTACTGTAACCCCTGTGGATCCGTTTTGATTGTTGATTAAAATTTACTTCATCAAGATCATTTCATACTTAAAGTTTACTTTATTTTGTTGTGTTACTGTGCGTGTGTGTGTGTGTGTGTGTGTGTATATATATATATTTTTTTTTTTTTTTCCAAGTAAGTGACATCTGTCAGTGTTGTAAATATGTTTGAGTTTTATTTGGTTAATGACGCCATAAATCGGTGAAAAAATATGTAACACAGAACATTTCATAAAAATGCATTCAGATCCATTTGTACAGGGCTATAGTATGGGGTTGCATCATGTATAATTGTTACTTTGACTTTTACTACGTGTGCTTCAATATTTATACCCTGTTGTGAATCGGTTGTAAGAGGACGTCACTAGGTGTCATCTTTTACATGTGCATGACCCTCTATAAAAAAATCATAAACGTTCTATGAAGTCATTGTGAAATATGCAAATGCTGTGCTTACACCTTGGTTAATACTGCAATAATTAATTTAAGTGAAAAAAGTAGTTTTTAAGAGGTTGTGAATAGACGTCCACTGACGTCTTTTACACGTCTAGACTAGTAGTAAAAAAACTGAATTCTCTTTATGAAATACACGATTTGTATACAAAGTAAATATATTACTTTATCTTGTTTAAAATTATAATCACAAACTGCCCAGTGTGATTGCAAAGCCACAATACATTTTGGTCATTATTTCGGCCTTTTGTTGTTGAATGTTTGCATATAAATGTAAAGCAGATACATTAATAATACATTACATTATGTATTATGTAAATACATTAATAATATTAATAATAATAATAATAATACAAAAAAGAGGAAAAATATGATCGGAGCTCGGATTCGAACTCATGCCTTTAGCTACATTAAAACAATACAACTTTGTCACACGCAGCCCACTCAGCTACGCTTCCTGATTTCGTAAATCTACTTCAATACAGCTACAAATACGAGTAAACAGATTTAATACGATTTATTTTACAGGTTTATCTTACGATTTAATAAAGAAAATGGGATAAAATATAATAAAGGAAAAGGAGGACAGGGACACACTATCCTAATGGAAAAATAAATATTTCACATTACGAAAAACATTAGTCAATCCCTGAGAGCCATCACACTTTAGATCGACATTCTACTACACAGGCCTTTCCATCAACATCATCTGAAGGGCTGAACTTTGTAGAAAAAGGAGGGGCTGGTTTTAATATTATATAAAACGCCGCTTTTTACGCCGTCTTTGTCAGAAGAAAGCACCGTAAATTGTGGCGTACTAGGAAAGGCCTATGACGCCATCATTGATATGATTATAAAACGCCGTAAATAACGGCGGTTTGCTGTGATACCGCCGTAATTTGCGGCGTCTGTTAGCTAAAACGCCGTAATTTACGGCGTCTTTTCGACTTGAACGCCGTAAATTACGGCGTTTTAAAGATGACGCGCGTTTGGTAAGTGGCGTCAATTGAACTATTTGGCGTTCCATATAACAAGCATGCACCCCGCCGCATGAGCAGCGCGAGCTCGCGGCTCTGTAGCAACAGTGCTGCAATCGTTTCTGCGTCGGTTCTGCTGCGCTTCTCATGCTCAATTAAAGTGAAAGTGCTTTGTTTATGGTTTAAATGCTCGTGGATTGACGCGAAAAAGTGTCATTTTACCTTAAAATCATGAATGTGAAGTGTGTTTTAAACAGTCATGACTTTGAGCAATTTAACAGAAAGCAATGAAATATGTCACTGTTGCCAGAAGACTGCGCTTTCATTCACTCTCTGTCCAGCAGTAAATGAGTCCTAATCTATCTTAACAAACTTAAGAGAAATAGATTTAATAATATATGTGCTTCTTAAGTCTATAATTGTGTTTATATCTGTCATTAAATGGACTAGAACAGCACAAAAACAATGTGGATTAAACAAATCAAGTTATAAAAGTTACACTGACCATCAAAAGGCACATTGAAGAGGTTTTGCTCATAAATGCATGTAAAATAAAGTAATTTGAACTTGAGATTTTTATACTGTTACTAAACTGCACAATATGAGCTGCAAACGCTTTATTGAAAGCTACCTCTGACTAAGAATGCAGTATTTTGCACTTGTATAGTCTTTTTTTATTTTGAAAATTTTAAAAGCAATGAACATATATTGAAATGTTTACATTCAGATATGTAAATCTACATGTATAAATTGCTATTAGTTAATTAATGGGGAGATAATCGAGAATCGAATCGAATCGAAGTCGAATCGGACTGATAAAATGAATCGTTAGATTAATCGATGCATCGAAAAAATAATCGCTAGATTAATCGTTTAAAAAATAATCGTTTATCCCAGCCCTAGTATAAATGTATCGTTATCATTTGGTGATGTGGACGCTAATATATTTATCGTTATAGTTAACGTTATAATGTGAATGGCCCTTAAGGGGCGTGTCTACCAACCGACACGTTGCCTGGGTTGCGTTTGTGTGGGGCGGGTCTATCAACAGAAGGTCCAGATTCTATTGGGGTAGGGGCGTGTTTGTTTAGGTGATTCAAATGTCAACAATGGCTTTCAGAGATCATGCACCCCGCCTTTAACGCTGTTGGATTTCTCATGCTAAACAGGCAAAGTGTCAAAAAAAGCACTTGGATGTACATTTTTGTGTACATTTCTTATTATTTGTCTCAGATCTTATGGTGCAAATCTCCAACAGACACTTAAGTCAAGTTATTGTGACCCTACCTGTAAAAACCCAGCTAAAGTCAAACATTTTGTGAAAATATAACCCTGATATCTTTAATATTGACTTTCAAAGAATAAAATCAATGGATAAAATCCAAATTCGAGGCTTGGATTTTTTTAGCCTCAATTTCACAGGCAGGGTAACTATTAATAAATATCTAAGACATCACTCATACTGAACGACAAGAAGCTCACATCGCAATCTGACACATCTGATTCCTAACATTTATTTTAATATACAAGTGCAAAAAAAAATATTTTGGTAATTTACTGGTAAATTGGTCATGTGTGAACAGAACCTTTTCCAGTAAATCAGTGGTGCTAATTTACTAGTAAGAGAGGTTGTAAGATTATCAGTAATTTACCGGTAAGCACTATGTGTGAACAAAAAATATAGATTACCGGAATACCGGCATTTAGAATGGACGACTTCAGACCACGCTGACAGCTTCGGACCAATAAAAACGTTTTGATCCAGAAAACGCGTTTACCACCCCTGCTAAAAAACAATAAAACCATTACAGAAAATTCTAATGGTTTTATTGGGAATTATATTGGTTCTAATGGAATATGGCCCAAAACACACTACAGTGTATTGTTTTTTGTTGTTCTCTAATGGTATGTATTGGATCTATTGGTTCTAATGGAAAATGTATTGGTTCTAATGGAATATTGCCCAAAACACACTACAGTGTAGTGGTTTTAATGGTAAAATCTAATGGTTCCTATTGGTATTTTAATGGAAACCATTAGAATTTTCTGTAATGGTTTTATTGTTTTTTTTCAGCAGGTACCCAGCGGTGTTTGCATACGTTTCCACACAGACGCTGCTTAAGAGTCAAGATAACATCCACATTTCTTCAACAAAGTTGTTTAAAACAGCTTACCATCTTAATATTAACTTCCTTACTAGCACACCCTCTGTGAAGCCTAATGTGCAAACAGTGCTGTTGTTTAAGTCCCAGCTTCAGTTTGACGTCGCCTAATGTAATGTTGTTTGGTCACGAGCAACTTCGCAACCGTCAGTGTTTGCCAAAGATGTGAAAACAACAAAATACAGACCGTGGATATAAAGTAATAACCCGCCATTGTTTACAAATACAACATTGAGCTCGCATGCGGCGCGCCACAGGTAACTTCCGCTTTCTCTCCGAGTTTACTGGTATTTTGGTACTAATGTGTGAATGATATCTTACTGGTAAAAAGACGAAACGTTACTGCGTGTATGAACAGCACATTTTTGTATTTACTGGTAAATTCATGTTAATTTACCAAAATGACTGTTTGAAAGAGGCTAATAGCTGCCAGCAAGTGAGAATTGGGAATGAAATGAGTATAGCGGGTAGGATGACTATGAGATTTCATCACACTACCCAGTGAATTCATCGAATGAATCATTCAACTCCTATTTGGCAAAAAACGCTCACAGTCTCATAAATATTACTTCATTGTGCAATCTACTTTTTTATCCTCCAGGAGAGGAAGAGTATTTTCCATATAACAAAGCCAAAGAGGCTCCATCATGTTGAGCCAGTGGGCTGATACACTGCAGAACCATGTTATATTACAATATATATTCATCTGAATAGAAACGTGATAAAAATACCACTCTGTACACATGAAATGACATTTACAATGCGTTTTCTTTCTGAAATGTTTCTCAGTGAAAAAAGATATATGGCAGGACTTCATTTTTGCCGTGTGGATTATGAAAAGTAAGCTATTATATTTACAGGTTCATTTAATAATTCCCTTCCCACATAACCCTTTGTATCAAAGGAGGAGAAAATAACATACTAGGACATATTTTCCCTCCTTAAAAAAGCTAAGTCCATTTTGATTTCATTAAAAAAACGTGCCATTCACATGTATTGATTCACCATACAAACATAAGCAATTATTTCACCGGAGCAAGTGAAAGTAACACGGATACCTTCTCATGAATCTCTTGGGTGGACTGAGCATCACAGAAAGCCACAGTGGCCACGTCCTTCAAGATGGGCATCTCCACAGTGCAGTCCCGTCCATCCAGCAGTGCCACCAGAGGACGAGGGTGCATGGGCCCATTCATTATGGGAGGCCTGATGCCTACGGAAAACAATAAATCACATATTACATGTTTTTGTCTTGTGTCCAAGTGTGTTAAATGGCTGTTAACATAACTTCATTTTGCGTAAATAGATAAAAGCTATAAATTCACTGAAGTGAAGTTTTTAAATAAGGCTCAAACTACATTTAGCTCAAGGATAAACACGACTATTGAATGCCAAGGCTATTCATTAAATGAGTATTCTTCAAATAGGCACATTCATAAAAACATTTCATATTAGCATACTAGTCGTGCACTTTAAGAAGGGAAATAAAATCAGGTTCATTCCAGGGCTTTAATAATGATATAAAAACATAAGTTTTAAGGCAAAATGAGTCGGAATCTGCAATGTCTTATTTTAAGCTGCAGGGAAAAGAAAGTATAAATGTCGATTTTTGTTTTCATTAAACTAAGTACATTAGCGATCTCAATGCTTTAAATAGTCATTAAACATCTAAAATGATCTATATTTGTACGTTTTCTGAGAGGTGTAATGTCCTTACACCTTGAATCTAATTCAAAGATACATGTCCATCCACATGCGTATCGAACATTTTGTTTTCGGTTTTAAAACATGCATGAATTAGAAAATAAAGTGCAGGACTTGCTTGATGTTAAAAGAGTTATTAAGAGCGATAAGACATGAAAACGATTTTCCTCACGCTGACTAACACATCTTAAGCATGCACAGACGCAGGAGTGCCCGACCCCGATATATAGACGTCTAAACAAAATTACAGTTTTAATAGGGCTGGGTACCGATTCAGATGTTCCAGATCGATTCAATTTGGATTCACAAGCTATCAAATCAATTCGATTTTGGTTCTCGGTTAAATTTTCGATTCCGATTCTCAGGTTGGTTTTTATACTTAATTCTCGATTCAACTCAATGAATATAGATTTAATACAAATACTATATTAATAAAAAATAACAGTGAACAGAAGTTTACAAGTGGGTAATTAATAAAAAGAAATTAAAAGCCACAACACTAACCTTGTCGTCTTGCTTGCAAAATCTAAAATGCTTCCATACCTCTTACTTTTTATGTACTTTTAACGTTAATATTTAATTTGATTAACGTTAATCTTACGTTCAATGTTTGCAGGAAAAATATGGGGGGGAAATCGATTATGCTCTTTGAGAATCGATTCTGAATCGACCACGTTTTTTAAAAAACGATGAATCGAAAAATCGTTTTAATGTAAAATATCTATTGTGACAAGAATTCAGGCAGATATAATGTGTTATGTCTTAAATGAATGTTTGGTTAACTGTTGGGATAAATATCTGATGTGTAACATTATATCAGATCCTTGCGTTACACACTAAGAAAAGATGTGTTAATTTTAACACACTGCTTTGTGTTATCCTATTTGACACGTTAGGTGTTATTTTAACACATTACACGTGTTGATTTGGAGTTCAAATAAAAAGAAGGGACAACGCAAGATGTGTTAAAAAAACACAAAGTGTGTTGTTCTTAAAATAACAATAGATGTGTTGTCCTTAACTAGATACAAGATGTGTTATTTTAACACATTAGTTTTAAGAGTGCAGTCGTTTATAAAGGTGTCTGTCTCAATGTCAATCAAACAATAAAAGAAAAAAAGTTGAACATATATTTGTCCTATTGATATTGTTTTTGACTTTGTGTGTGCTAAATCTGTTAGTTTTACCATTTTAAGGAATGGATGCTGTGATTTTATAAAAGTAAATGATTTAGAAGTAGACAAAATGATCATTACATTGAGATTGATAGGATGCTGTTATGGCACTTACTAGTCAGTGACTGGTCAATGACATTTTACTAAATCAAATGCTTATATGTGACCCTGGACCACAAAACCAGTCATAAAACTCATAAAATTTCTGAACAGACACATAAATCTAAAAGCTGAATAAATAAGCTTTCCATTGATGGTTGTTAGGATGTTTGGCAGAGATACAACTACTTCAAAATCTGGAATCTAAGGGCTCAGTCACACCAAAAGCGCTTTAAACGCTTGCAAACGCAAGGCGCGACGCACTGCCTTTTTTAAAAAAGAGCAGTGCAGCGCGGCTTTTCATATTGCTAAGCAACCACCGAGTCAGCTGTCTTGTCAATCAAATATTGAAGTGTGAGCGCTCTTTTGCTGTTAACTGTCATATTAGCAGAAACTTTAAAAAGAGGGCGCTTGCTCTGACCTTGTTTGAGGATAAGAGGAGCACAAACACGCAGGAGAGAGTGAGCGAGTGGAGTCCGGTTCTTCAAAGCAACTGTAAACTTCCCTCGCCACAACGTAAGGCCCGCCTCTCCCCTCATTCGATTGGACAATGGAAGACGCGAATGACGTCAGGCGCTCCTCCGCGCTCAGCGCTCCTTCAAAAACGCGTGCGCGGCAGGCGGCAGAAAACCGCAAGGCGCTCGGCGCGCATAAACAGCGCGCAAACGCGCCCTGCCCATAGAATATCATTCAAAAAAGGCGCCTGCAACTGCCATAAACGCTTTTGGTGTGACTGAGCCCTAAGGGTGCAAAAAAGTCAAAATATTAAAGTTGTTTAAATGAAGTCCTTGGCAACACATATTACTAATGATACGTTTAAATTTGATATATTTATTATGGTAGGAAACTTACAAGATATATTTGTGGAACATTATCTTACTTAATATCCTAATGATTTTTGGCATAAGAAAGGTGGTAATTTTGACCCATACAATGTATTGTATGCCATTATGACTTATGACTGGTTTTGTGGTCCAGTGTCAGATATGTGACCCTGTCTGTGAAATCCAGGCTAAAGTCTCATAAGCAAATCATTGATTTCAATCATTGACATGACCTTAATCAATCAATCAATATTAAAGATATCATATCAAAGTTATATTTTGACACGATGCTCTTTACATTATATAGGATGATTTTATGTAGAAAACAGGCAAACATTAAACACTAATTTAGCTGGGTTTTCACAAACAGGGTCTCATATATGAAAGGAATATTCCATTTTCTTAAAAGAAAAATCCAAATAATTTACTCACCACCATGTCATCCAAAATGTTGATGTCTTCCTTTGTTCAGTCGAGAAGAAATTATGTTTTTTGAGGAAAACATTGCAGGATTTTTCTCATTTTAATGGACTTTAATAGAGCCCAACATTTAATACTTAACTCAACACTTAACAGTTTTTTTCAACAGAGTTTCAAAGGACTATAAACGATCCCAAACGAGGCATAAGGATCTTATCTAGCGAAACGATTGTCATTTTTGACAAGAAAAATAAAAAATATCCACTTTGAAACCACAACTTCTCGTCTAGATCCGGTCCAGCGCGACCTAATGTAAATGCGTAGTGACGTAGGGAGGTCACGTGTTACATATATAAAACGCACATTTGCGGACCATTGTAAACAATAAACTGACACAAAGACATTAATTAGTATCAGTTGACATACAACAACGTAGGAACGGTCCTCTTTCTCAACACTTGTAAACACTGGGGCGGAGTTTCGCGTTCGTCCTCTATGACCTCTTGACGTCATGACGTATTGCGTGGGGTCACGCTGGGGCATCACGATCGGATTTAGACGAGAAGTTGTGGTTTAAAAGTGTATATTTTTGATTTTTCTTGTCAAAAATGACAATCGTTTTGCTAGATAAGACCCTTATGCCTCGTTTGGGATCGTTTATAGTCCTTTGAAACTCCATGAAAAAAACTGTTAATTGCTGAGTCAAGCATGAAATGCTGGGCTCCACCAAAGTCCATCAAAACGAGAAAAATCCTGCAATGCTCCCCTCAAAAAACATAAATTCTTCTCGACTGAACAAAGAAAGACATCAACATTTTGGACGACGTGGTGGTGAGTAAATTATCTGGATTTTTCTTTTAAGAAAATGGAATAGTCCTTTAATTACTTTATTAATAATCATTAAATAAATATGGCATATTATTGTAAAATAAAATAACATGTGGATTTATAACAAAAAAGTATAATTGAACATTACAATAGTCGTTGGCCACCCTGCTCTCTAGATATCCGTGTCAGCACTGCACATAAAAACCTTAAATACGCCAAGACTAACATTTGACAGTTTCTGCCCCAAAAGTTTGAATTCCTTTCAATTTTAACACCTCTCGGATTAGGACAATATCCTTCAGATGCAGGTTGATGCACAATAACAAAAGCACAAAACGTGCACCTGCACATTTGACCTCTCCCAGATATTATCATATACAACCTGCATGTGCAGACATGGTGTAATCGTGCGAGTAAGACACAGCCCCACCCACCGCTATCAGCCCCACCCACTTCTGCTCTTAGCATGTCTCCTAAATACACGTGTGCGCAAACAACTGCTCTTCACCTGTTACGAAATCCCGTGATTTCTCTCATCCCTTGCCATACGAAACCATCTGTTGTCTCCATGAAGGTGAAATTTTACATGTAGGGCTCTGGTTATCTTGCCCAACACATTTCCACTGTTATCTGCTCGTTTTAGATTAGGACAAACCGCCAGCAATAAATGCATCATATATCCATTATGTTGTTTTAGCAATGCATCTATTGTAGCTAACTGAAATGAAATGTTTGAAAACAAATCCCTCGATGCTCTGTTCATATTGCCCTGGCCCGAGGGTGAGCTGCATCTGTTCGAATTAGCTAGTTCATAGCAACAAGAACCAACAGGGTCAGTCGCGCACAGCGTCTAAAGACCTCGATTGCCCACGGGCGATAATTCAAGCTGACATCCCCCTTTGTTGTCTTCTAGTGAAAATGAAAGCCAATTTCAAATCCCATCCTCTGATTTCACGTGTAAAAAGCACGCAATTGAATAAAAATAAAAAAACACGCTTTTGCCTCTCACATGGTGCATTTGGGTTTAAAAATTTTTTTTTGTATAATTAATAGAAGACTAATGCCCAAATTTCATTGAAATGTGTATGCATGCTAATGTGTGACTTAAATAGTATAACAAATGATATAACAAAGTATTTTATTAGCCTACCTTAACCTCAACTAAGTTAACAGTGGTGCAAACGTAAACTTAAATTTCGTTTTCTTTGGGACATAACCGAATAATAATATCCGCTTAATTTTATGTTTTAAGTCTGCGAAAGATGCATAGTTGTAGCCGTAATGATTTCCAAACTAAATTCCCACTAAACCTTGTGTTTTTTTATGGTTAAGTATTTATTTTGTTGACCTAGAATCGAAATTTTCCTTCGAAGAGAACAAAATTAGGAAGCAAGTCAAAGCCGGAACTGGAAGCCACATTTCCACTGCACAATGTGCGGGAGGGCCATACGAGAAAGAGTCATGTCCTTGCCAGCCCCTCCAGTTTTCCAGAGGGGATAGCGTTTGCTTTTTATCCTTTGAGCTCGGCAAGATAAATGCAGTTAATAAAGACAGAGACCAGGTCTGTAGCCCCAAACTCTCGAACGAATATCGCCTTCGTTCAGGAAACAGAAAGCATGCATTTGTACGCGGATGAATGGGTCAGATGAAAGATAATAGGAAAGAGGGAAAAAGAGAGCAGGGAAGAGGGGAGGAGGAAAGGAAGCGGGGGAGGGGAAGGCAGAATACTGTACGACAGACGAACCGACGCTGGAATATCGGCGCACATATCCCTACGACACTTTCACGTGTGGCCCCGTGCAGAAAACGAAAGGTAAATGTTTACCTAAAGGCAAGCCTTTGTTCAGCAAATGTGAGCTTCCCATCTTTTAGGATCCGCCGGAAAATCTAGCGTGTCTCCTCAGCAGGGCATTCACAAAAATCCTCAGCATATGGCGGCTACTTGAATTTTCTTATTCCTTCTTTTCTGTGAGTAGCTAGCTTTAACACACGCTCGTACACACATACACACACACTTCCCCCTCCTTTTCTCTCTCTCTCACTTACTCCCTCTCTCCCCCCGCTCCCTCACTTTCCATTTCAACTCTCTCCGACAAACACGCATGCACACACAGAATGCAAGTGTCACTGCATTTATGGGAGTGGGAGAGCGAGAGAGAGAGAGAGAGAGGGAGAGAGAGCGAGGTGGCTACAAGAAAGATTGAGGAGGAATGGGGTGGAGTCTGTGCTCTTGCAAAATTGATCTTTTGTTTCCTGAAAGGGTGCAACAAGAAACAAAAAAAGATCAAGGAGAGAATTTTTGGCTTTAAAGCTTCAATTATTGATTGATACTAATGTTAAAAAATAAATAAATAGCATTCTTATATAATAGTTTTAAATAACTAAGACATTTTTTAAAGTTTCATATTAGTCGTGCTGAGTGAAAGTTAATTAAAAGCTTTGACATTGACGCTTCTGGGTTATTAAGCTCCTGGAAAAGCAATTACTGAATCTTACAGCCTTGTTGGTTCAGCTCAGGGAAGTCTCCAAAAATATTCAAATATAAAATTAGTCATTAAAAAAATGTCATTTTTAATAGTCATTTTATGTTTAATAATTAAATTTTTTAAGTTTAATTTGGACTTTTAAGACACATTTGGATGATAAAAGAGAGAATGGTTTATTTAGACACACACACTAATATATATTAATTTACTCAAATCAATTTTTTTCCAATATTTTTGCAAAAAAATATTTTTTATATAAGGCATGTGTCCACTAATGGACAATATCATATCAATTTTTTTCAGTAGCTCTTATATAACACTTTTTTAGAAGGTAACAATTCAAGTTAAATCAAATGCAGCAGAAAAGACACGTCTTTTTAACAATGTTACCCTCGTACATCTAAAAGAATAATTAATTAAAAAATAAGCATTTATATTATTAATGTGTTCCTGGTGAGTTTTTATGTTAATCTGTAATACCGTGATTATTCATTTATAAAAAGCTAAAGCAAAAAATTCTTTACTAATTTTAAACTCTGTTTATTCATTCTGAATCTGGGGCCCGTTTCAGAAAGGTGGTTAAGTGAAAACTCTGAGTTTGTTAACCCTGAAATGAGGGAAACACTGAGTTTTCTGTTTCAAAAAGGGAGGTAGGTTAAACCTGAGACAGCGGGGTAAGTCAAGCCTGTTTCAGAAGGAGAGGTAACTTATACTCAGAGTCTGTTTCCGGGGTAACAGGTTTTAAGCAGGTTTTATCCTGTAAACTCAGAGTTCCTTGTGGTCTCCTCCCCTTTTTTAAAGGAGTAGCTGTGTTTAATCTTGTTAGTTGCTTTAGTACATTCATTCATTGCGCACATTTTTATTATGTACACTGTAAAATATTTTTTTTGCTGTCTTTAAGTTATAATTAAATTGCCAGTGCAAACCATTTTAACTTACTACTTTATATTTTTATATATTACACTAAACTTTGAACTAAAAAATTAAAACAGTAAATTGAAAAAGCTAAATTGTAAAGCTAACATGATATACTTGGGTGCATAGATCGTCTTAGTGACTAAAATGTCATGTACTTTATAGAGAATCCTGCAGATGATGATGTTGCATTCATTTGTAGAAAGTTAGATTTATCTCGCGAGAGGATTTTGAGACCACAAGTGTTTTTTTTTTGTCATATCCACTTACGTTTATATGAGCAAAATTATTATTTTTTGCAGTCATTTTAGATATATAAATATCCTTATATGACTAATATCACTCTTTGTGGTGCTCTTACAACTAAACAGTTGTGTTTACATTTCTTATGTATCCACTTGTCATTATCGCTGGTCTAGTGGGTAGTGCTGTGCGCCGTGGTTTAGACAGATGTAGTGTTGGCGATCGGAGTTCGAATCCTGGTTCTGTGAATTTCTGTTTTATTCATGAAAAACATTTGTAAAGTTCGTAGCCTTATATGACAAAGTATTATGCTTAATTTCATTTTTAGCTGAGCTGCTGTCATCTTTTTGTCCATGGGAATTGCATCTACATGTAAATGAATATAATAACGTACAGTCCTCAGTTTATTTACTTCGGATATTTTAACTGTGATGAAAAATTAAATGTACGCATTTACTAGAGTAGCAATTTACAAAAACAACTATTTTCTTTAAAATTTATGGTCGTAGTTGCTGTACACTTGCAGTAACACTTTCAGTTTTAGTAGTAAAAATGATTAAGACCTCTTTGTCACGTGCTGTTGCCATGGTAAATCGTAATATCTGAGCTCCATTGATGATGGCTTTTCATTGTGGCTGTGCACGCGCTTAACTCAGAGTCAACCTACTCAGAGTTGATTGAACTAACTCAGATCAGCTTTTCTGTGACCGAAAACTCAGAGTTTCCTATCTCAGAGTATGTCAACTCAGAGTTCAAGTTTAAACTCAGAGTTGGCTGAACCTCCTTATTGAAACGGGCCCCAGAGATCTCTAATAAGCTTTTTGCTTACATTTTTTTTATTTTTAACGAAAAATACCCATATTTAAGAGTTTATAAGCAGAGAAAAATATAGATAAGATGAAACGTTTTTTTCTCTGTTTTGTTTGTTTGAAAGCAAAGGGTCTGTTCTTTCATTTGATATATTTGTATGTTTATATATTTTTAGAATTTTGTGAAGCTTTTGTGAAAAATCACAAAATTTTTTGTACATTTTTTTAAATGTAAAAAAAAAGGCTGGCGGTGAATGAGTTAATTAAGACAGATGCTGACTGACGCTTGACGCTTTTTCTGACGAGTTTTTACAGTAATCTATAATTCCACTATTATCCTTTAGGTGGTGCTCTTACCCAATTTATAAAAAACTTTTTCCCCCCTTTTTGTTTGTTTGAAAGCAGAGAGTATGCAGTATTTTTTCAATAACACGTGCAAAAGTTAAAAGTATGTATGCAGCTATGACACTCGTCTCGTTATGAGTATAATATATGTATATAATGTGGTTTACTAGTATTTAATATATCATTATGTAACTTGCTATGCAATTACAAACATTTGACATAATTTTTTCTGTCCAACTATCTTATGTAACATTAAATAGCCTTCTACCATTCAAAAGTTTTAGGGTCACTTTCACTTAGGCTAATTAATATTTTTCCACAAATCACTATAATTAATATAATTGATCAAAACTATGGAACTATGAAAAATAGAGATGCTCCGATCAGCATTTTTGGGGCCGATCACCGATTACCGATCACCAAGATCATGATCTGCCGATCGCCGATCAGTGCCGATCACAGAATGGCAGTGGAATGGGAATCTTTTATCTATAATCTAGCAGAGTTTACACCATTTGTAGAAATGAAACTAACTATAAATTAGGTATATTATTGTTTTAGGAATCAAATAAATAAGCACAACAAATATTTCTTCTTGCAAATAGAAATGTAATATGCCTTTAAAAAGGTTTATGTCTGTTAAAAGTAATTAAAATAAAACACTTCACAGTCTTTACTGTATGAATTAAATATACACGCATTCGAATGAAGTACAACAGTTCTTCAATGATGAGCAGAGAGTAATTTTATTGAGAGATGAATTAGGATACTTTAGCTTTAAGACGTGGGAGAGATCGTTCTCTTCACGTGCACTGATGACAGGCTGCTGTGTATGCGTGCGGCGGGTGTCCGCAAACAAGAGCAGCTGTGAGGAAAATGGAAGTTTAAACCTTCAAAACTTTAAAACGAATGCAACTAATAAACTTTCGTCATGAGGATGCAATTGTCCGCGATAGATATGTGTTGTATACGCTGTTTGATAGGGATGTGAAGACGCATTGCGCTGAGGACCAGAGCGCGTCTTCATAGTCCGCAAACAAGAGCAGCTGTGAGGAAAATGGATGTTTAAACCTTCAAAACTTTAAAACGAATGCAAGTAATAAACTTTCGGCACGAGGATGCAATTGTCCGCGATAGATATGTGTTGTATACGCTGTTCATTTGTAGCAGAGATGTGTGTGTTGCGCGTCCTCATAGAAAATACGCATATCTCTGTAAAGGCAGAGAGGGAAATCACGTCACACATGAGCAATGGGTTACAAAATGCTCGCACTGTGTAAAATGATCTCTAATTGCAGCCGCATCACAAACGCTATGATGACAAAAGTAAACAGAAAAATCGGCTCATGAGATCGGCAAAATTAGCGAGTGCCGATCGAGTCATTTAATGTCGTTATCGGCCGATTACGATCGGCGGCCGATCGATCGGAGCATCACTAATGAAAAATAATACTGTGATTGAAGAATTAGTAATTAGAAGAATAATCCATTAGTTTGAGACCCCTGCATTAAATAATTTAATCCCTGACTGACCAGGGCTCAACATTAAGGCTCGTCCGCTTGTCCGAGACAAGTGGATTTTTTGAAGGACAAGTGCAAGAGAAAATTTGTTGTCCGACTGGACAAGTTAAATTTCAAACAATGTTACTTAACGTTATGTGCGGTTAACGACAGAGCAGAACACGCAGCGCAAACACCCAGCGGAATATTGAAGTGTATAAATGACAGACACTTCAACCGCGTTTTCATCACTGTGTGTCAAAAAAGCCGATTTAAGTCCGTATTTTTTCTCTAAAGTTCGGTAAAAACACATAATGGGCTTAAAATCTTGTTTAAGAATCTGTTTTATTACGAGAATCTCTCCTTCAGCGTGCCTATGTGTGTGCGACGCGAGGCAGCCGATTTGAATCTGACAGAGTTTGTCACTGTACATTAAAAATCCCACACGAACATTACAGCGTAAATGCTAGAATTAAGATTGATTTTATATATAACAGATAATCTAGATACATTTACCCTAATAAGTTTTTTAAAACATGTTAATGTTTTAATGTTTTGCTTTAGTGTTTTAATGTCAGACAATCCTTGAAATGTGGGAAAAAGGAAGAGAAAGGTATAGCCTTTAGATATAGCATCATGCTTCAGAAAGAGTAGCAAGAAGCAGCCAAATGAATCTTGGTAAAATACATTTCAGTGGCCTACAAAATTCACGTGATTTTCTGGTCTCTATAGTTTTTCCAGCAATGGGAGATATAAATCCTGGTTTCAAAGTAAATTTCAAAAGTTTTATTTGCTTAAATAGTTTAAAAAAAACATGAGGTTGAATTATGACTATAAATTGTATGTTAATCTCAATTCATTTTTAATTGAAATTAAAGTATTGTAGCAATTGTATGTTATACATCATTGTGATTAACGCACCTATAATACTTAAAAGTATTTTAAGGTTGCGAGATTTTATGTGCCACCCCAGAGTAACTGCTGGCCCCTGCCTGCCCACCCCTATGAAAAATCCCTTGCTCCGCCACTGCTTAGCAAAACACAAAAAATACATTATATTATAAATCTTTACCCGGAAAAGTGACTTTTGTGCATGGACAAGTGAAACATAAATTTCAAGTTCCTCAAAAAGTTAATGTCAAGCCCTGCTGACGTTCAGGTGAACGTAAATCACCTTATTAATATTAAAGCTGAGCCCAAATAAAGTCAGTTTATTTGACAGTGAGTTTACATTCAATTTTGTATGAAGGCTAAACACAAATTAAAAATGAACATCAAGCTATTTATTATTTTTTAAATATTATATTGTTTATAACAGGAGGCTTCATAGATTTGGCAAATCCATTTGTTCAGAAGTTTGTAGGTGCAAACATTTGTTGTGGGCATTCTTTCCAGTTTACCCCAAGGCTTTTTTAACATTCATAACGTTACGGTATAAATCTGATATCGACCGAAATTTAGAATTTTAAGCCATATCGTTCAGTTCTATTTTTTTGTTAATATATTCATAGATGAGAATTTTCCTGGAAGGCATTTGGCGAAACTCTTGTAAAAATCACAAAAAATGCTGGCGGGCAACTTTTTAAAAGAAGGCACAGCGGCGGTGATCCGGGGAATTTGTCTGCTGAATCCAGTCCACAAGCACGGAGAACGAGACTTTACCTGTCTACTACAGCAACTGCAGTATGAATTAAAAACTTCCTAGAAAGTCCTACAATGACAAACACACTTATATTAAATGAGAAATAAAACGTTTATTAACAATAAGCTTTGCTTAGTGCATCACCATAAAAACAACGTTCATCAGTTAACGAACATTATTTCTCAAGGCTAAAGATGTAGGATGTTTACTGTACTAAACATCTGCTATAGGCTAGTCTGCCGCGACAAGTTGTGAATAACAAGTCAGCCTGGGAACACAGACATACTGTATGGTGTGTGCTTCAGTGGAGAAGCCCAACTCATTGGTACTCAAGCAGAAGAGCCTCATTCTTTGTGAATTCATTAGAACTGCTCGGGACCTCAGGGGACGTTGGTCTTGGCAAGTAAAGCACAAACCATACGTCACGTACGTGATCCGAGTGCTTCGACTATTTGCTATAAGCCGGCTAGTCATATTTATACCATTAAACTGCCCATACTTTGATCCAATCAAGTATCATTTGTTCTAATTGATTCACTAACCCCGTATTTGCTGAATAAACCTTAACTAGTGTTATTATCACACATCACATTTCAGGTGACATAAGCTGTCTGACTGGTTATAACACACCCTGAAGTCTGAAATAACAATAATTACCAGAGAACTGAAATAAACAAGTTTGTGGAGAAAGGACTACATTAACAATTATGACCTGTCTGTGAAAAAACAAGATATGTAAAGAACATTCAGTGAAAAATAACATTGAAAACCTTAATATTGACTGAGTAAGATCATCTCAAAAATTCAAATCAATGTGAAACCAATAAAGGAAATCAAACTTTCATAATCCAAATCTCACTATTAGATTATTCAACTTTAACTAAGATTTCTCAGACAAATTCTCCTACAATTAATGTCCATGAATGGATTAAAAACCCACACTTTCTAACCAGTATCCTCCATGTGAAGAAAAGCAAGGACATAACAAGGTGAAAACCATCTCTACACCCACAACAGTCAGATCAGTTCTCGGCCACTGTAAGAGGACATCTGGGAAAAACCTGTCACAGGACACAATCTATGATGAATGAGAAATGTTGCAATCAGCACTGTTAAAAACCCCTCAAAAGTCTATTGTAAAATACAATGAAAGCGGAAACATTGAAAAGGAAAGAGGCAAAGAGAAGAAAGATGCCCCCTGAGAAAGACTGCACTGCCAACACACACACACATGAACACACACACACATATACACACACTGCAGCGTAGCTAATGGATAAAAACTCCCTCACATCGCCTATCTCGAAGGAAAGAGGGTGCATGGATAACATTTCCCTAAATAAATTCAGTGTGACTGAATGCATCCAATTAAACTCGATTCCAAATGCGAGAGGGAGCGCAGGGCGCATGAAACAACATATCCTTCAAATACACACTTAACAGTCCTTTAATAGATCAAACTCCATTAACAGATTGTATCTGACTGCTATTTAAGAAATGTCTGCATTGTTGCTGCTGTTTGATCAAGATCATTCACAGTCTCCAAGTCTTCTTTGCACAGCTCATGCTTTTAACCATGTTCACAACATGAGACACAAATTTACAAGATGGAAATATTCAATAATTTGATTCTTTGGCAGAAAGAATGCAAATAACAAAAATCAAGTTAAACAGCACACAGCAAAACCACACCAGGCCTCATAAAACCATCTATAGTTCAATATTTTTATATTTTATTTTTGATTACCTTGATAATTGAGAAAAAGATTAATTATTTGTGCTTTTTATTTTTTATTTTTAAATTACATGGTTACAATTTACAGCACCCCTTTACGTAAGGAATTATTGATAACAGGCCGTTGGATTATTTGAAAATAATGCATACCCAATGAACTAAGGACAATTATTCGACTTATACCACGGCCAATCAAAATAAAGCATTCAACTGGCCAGTGGTACAAACATTTATATTAAAAAAATGCATTTATATATTTATGTGTATAGTTTAGTGCTGCATAACGATTCATTGCGACTAATCGTTTGCAGAATAAAAGTTTTTGTATACATCACATTCGTGTGTTTACTGTGTATAATAATTATGTTTATATAAATACAGACACATGCATGCATAATTTTAAGAAAAAAATATATTGATATATTAAGTATTTATGTATTATATAAATTATATATTTAATATATGTATAATTTATACATACATGTATTGTGTAAATATTTCTTAAATATTCTTACTTTTTAGCCCCTAGTAAGTTACACTTTACATAAAATATGACTATTGACTGGTTAATTTGAGTGAAATGAATTGTGTTCTCAAGTTATAAACGAATAAGAAGAACAAACAGATTTAAATAAAACAAGGAGGTAAAAAGAGGAACAAAATGTACATTATGAATTCGCTGCAATTTAGGCATTAAGTAAATTCTTGTCTATAGCTCATATAAGGCACGAAGTTCGTTTAGTTAGTATCGTTTTAGTGATCATCTTTAATAATGTAAGTTACCAGATATAAATCGATGTGTCGATCCTATGTTTTAAATGTCAGAGATCAAACAAGCGTCCATATGGTAAAGTCGCGTGTTTAATGCATGAACGTACTTCTGCAAATGATGCACCCTCACCACTTAATCCCTTCAAACTTGAATCGTCAAAAGATATGGCGGGGATTTAATCAACCATGTCGTAAGACTCAGTATCTTATATATATATTTATATATATGATTTCAAAATATACTGTAACTGTAAGTCAATTTGTTTCTAAACTAAAACGATTTCGGCTCTTCTGTTGACAACCCAGTGCCTTATGCGAGTGTTAGCTAAGGAAGCCGCCCCCTCCAAAAACAGCCCGAAACCGCAGCCTTCCAGATATTAAATTTGGAATATATAAAATAGGTATGTATCGGTACATTTTGGACACTACTATCAAGCACACATCCAGTTAAAAAGAAAAGTAAAACAATCACAAACCTTGCATCACCCGCTTTAAAGCTTGTAGTGCCTCAATGTACCCGGCGGTATTCGGTAAACCATGTACCAAAAATTTACCAATCAGAGCCTTGTGACCGGTGAGACGGCCAATCGCAGTAGGCTGTGACTGGACGAGAGCCAATCATATCACGGCTCATTGCTCCAGCGGACACGGAGGGTTGGGGGAGGGTTTACTCGCATGCTCGTGCAGGAAAGAGAAAGTGTGTGGGGTGAAAAAGAGGGTGGATGAGGTGATCGTTTGAGGGGGATGGTTAAATAGAAGGAAAAGTAAACTAAATATTAAACAGTTGTTTTAAAATATTATCTGTACGTAAACTCACAGAACTGGTTTTGTTTTGACAACTAACTAAACAGGATTTATACTTTTTGATGATTATTTTTGTTTAATCATCTCTGCATTACAATCCAAGACAGACAGATATACACCATTACTGTACAAGTAGTTATCTCTACATTAGGGAACGAGCTAAAATAGTACACTACACTTATCGATTCATTTCTCCCGTCTGTTAGGGGGCAGTAATGCGCACACTTGGTTCCTCATCGCACTGAACGCCAATGGCGAGAAGAAGACGAAGTAACGCCTCCACAGTTCCCCAAAGCAAGATGGCGGTGCAGGAGACAGCAGCTCAACTCTCTATGGCCCTAAAGGTGCAAGAATATCCAACTTTAAAGGTCTGTCACGCCTTTTCTCTGCACACTTTAAACGTGTAACCTAACGCATTCATTTAAAGCAACATGACTTGTATAATGTATAGCATGTCGTACATAAATCATCGATGAAATAAAGTATGTGACTGTATTTAGACAGTTAACTGGTTAGCTCTGCGGCTAGATAACTTAGCAAAACAAGTCCCGCACACAAACAGATCCAACTGAAGTGATCGCCAGCTGACGAGTGGTGCCTTGGTAACGATATCGTCTGTAACGTTACATATCGATAGAGACGTGAAAGAGAGAAATAAGTCTAATAGTATCGCTCAGATCGATGTCATCCTTACAGTTTGGTAGTTTTATTTTATTCAAACATGTACAGCCTCGTTCAGTAGTGTAACCGGCGAGTAATGCCGTTAAAGGTAGATTGAGAGATCATTAGCAAAACGTATGTGACACAAAACGCATCGTAGTATATAGATCATTTATTATTTTAATGCTATCCATTTTAAAGCAACGTTTGTAGTTAATCGTGTAAGATTGATTTGAAAGCTTGATAATGTGTGTCATATAAATGCTAGAGGAATCCACACATGCCAGTGATGATCAGAGCTCGGTATGCATGCGATTTAATCGTTACATTACAGATCACGTTGCATCCGGCAGTGTTGGTTAATGGGAGCTATTGTCAGGTATAATTTGTCGACGGGTGTTTTTTATTTATTGGTAGGCAGGCATATTGCACCTTTGTTCTCTGCGTCACAGGTTTTTCGCCTTTAAGGCTCAGTTGATAGCGTCGATTAGGATGAATCCTCACGTTAACTCGTTATTTAGCTATGTGATGAAGCGTTTTGGTGATCAGTTCACGGACCTTGGAAAATGATGTCTGTTCATGTGCACGCACATTGAATGTCAATAATATATATGGTCTTCAGCGCTGTGTCAAGGGCATGTTGCATCTGAGCTTGCCTTGCAGCATTTGGGAATGATTTCCAGTTCCTTCTCTAGATCATTTCTGTGCTAAACATTTAAGATCTTTATAAAGAAAATTTGTGCAGGTAGGGGCCATTAAAATGCACGTTTACACGGATTACATGCTAATGATGTCATGCAGCTTATTGATAATGTATAGGCTTATTTTATACGGTTTGCAATTAATTGATAGCACTGTATGTTATAGTTGTACTTTCGAAAGGTTGTCTTTTTTGGAAGAGGTATAATGTTAGTTTCAAATGTACAGGGTATCATTCATTTGTAAGTTGCTTTGGATAAAAAATGTGAAGAATTAGAATAGTTATCCAACATGGCTGTAAGGTGACAGATGGCTTAGCTGATCTTGAGAGATAATATTGAAGGTTGAATGTCTATAAATTCTCATTCATCACTGCTTTACTGCCACACCTCCTAGTCTAATTATCATGACTCTTTGACCATCTCTCTTTATTTGCTACATGTGATCTATATGCAGGAAAATGAGCAGTAACAGGCTAGGAACACTGAAAGTGTTACATTGCAATAAAATGTTTAAGTGGGTGATTCTCACGAAACTTGGTTTTAAAAATGTCAAGCATGAAAATGTCAAAATTGCTTAAATTTACTTTTTTCCCACCAGACATTGAAAAGCAAAGTCTGGAGTAAATGGGAACATTAATTTAAAAACGTTTACTTATCATTTAACACTTTTTGTAACATAATTTAAAAAATTAGTCCTAAAAAATCTCATTACCGCAACACTCAGAAAACACCAACACTGACATATTTTCAAAATGACATGACAAACCTGAAAGAACATAATTTGGAGATTCTGCACATGCATTTAAAATCAAAGTATTATCCTTGTATTAATTAAATGAACATTTAATAAGCATCTGTTGCGGTAATGATAATCAAAATGTCATGTAAGCATTCTGACAAGAAAATATTTCAAATTAACTGTAAAAAAATGATCTTACCTGGTAGTCATCTTGAAGTAACTGGTCCATGTGCTTGGTCACTCAAAATCAAACTTTATGAAAATTCTGTATGTGTGCTTAAACTGTTCTCAAAAAGTGTTGCGGAGGATGAGAACATCAGGCATGGACACATAATTTTCCTAATTTTTCTTCATTATTATTATACATGAATATTCAGTAAATATTTTTTCTGCCATCTAAAGTAGTCTAGCAAAACATCCATTTATTTTTTTTCTTAATATTTTTGATTTAATTACAACATAACGCATGTTCAAACACAGCCGGACACATTGCGGTAATGAGAATTTCAGCAGAAAATTAGATAAAATTTCCAATTAAAATTTTTTATGTTGAAATCACACATTGTGCAAGGTAGAACACAGTATTGTGTTAATTCTGATGCTTTTTAATGTTACTATATTACACATTTTAAAGCTAAAATCATTAGTGCCGTGGTGTTTCAATGGTTTCGTGAGAATCACCCAATTAGAGTTTTTCATAGTGATATTACAATAAAGAAGATTGTGCTATTACATCGTAAAGCCATAAAGTGCACTGCATAAATGTAAAAAGATAAAGCATGAATAATAGTTTTGCCCATAACACACAAAGTCTCAGATTCCCTTATTTAAAGAGACAGTTCACCCCCCCCCCCAAAAAAAAAAAAATCATTATTTATCATTATTTGCACACCTTCATGTCGATTGAACCTTCAATGTCTTTCTTTGTTCTTCAGAACCCAAATGCATATATTTTTTTAAAGGTGCAGTGTGTAGATTTTAGTGGCACCTAGCAGTGAGATTGTGAATTGCAACCAACGGCTCAGTCCACCGTTCACCGAAATGTATAGAGAAGCTACGGATGCCGCTACAGGACAAACATGTTGTATAGGACAAAATACAGAACTAGCGACAAAACGCGCTCTGTAGAGCAGTTTTGTCCATTTAGGGCTACTGTAAATATATGGCGGCACAAAATGGCGACTTCCATGTAAGGGGACCCTCAGTGTATGTAGATAAAAATGACTCATTCTAAGATAATAAAAACTATACAGTCCATTATGTAAGGTCTTTATATACCACTGATAACATAGTTACGTACATTATATTGCATTTCTGTCAAGAGATCATTCTAAAAGTTACACACTGCACCTTTAAAAAGTGTTGCTTCTCTTTCATTGCACATTCTCTGTCTCTGAACTGTTGTTTAGTCAGATTTAGAATGTATTTTTTAAAGCTGCTGTGTGTAGATTTTAGAGGCATCTAGTGGTGAGATTGCAAATGGCAACCAACGGCTCAGTCCACTGCTCAGCCATCCGTTTCAAAATGCATAGAGAAGCTACGGTATCTGACACAGGACAAACATTTTGTCATCTGAGACAACATAGTGCCGAAACGAGGTCTATAGAGCATGTTGTCCGTTTAGGGCTACTGTAGAAACATGAAGGTGATTTCGATGTAAGGGGACCCGCGGTATTTGAAGATAAAAACGTCTCATTCTAAGGTATTAAAATGTAAGGGTTATACACCACTGATAATATAGTTAGTTATGTATATTACATTGCATTTCTGTCAAGAGATCCTCTTATAAGTTACACTGTGCACCTTTAAATAATATGACAACTGAAAAAACTGTGACATTTAACAAGAAAGCAGAGGAGTAAATGTTTTAAAGGTGGGGTGCACAATCTCTGAAAGCCAATGTTGACAATTGAAATCACCTAAACAAACACGCCCCTACCCTAATAGAATCTGGACCTTCATTTGATAGGCCCGCCCCACACATACGCATCCCAGGCAACGATGTCGGTTAGTAGACACGCCGCTTACTGCTGATTGGCTACAAGTGTGTTTTGGTAGTCGGCCCGACTCCCTTTTCCAAAGTGTCAAAAATCACGCACCTCGCCTTTAACACTTTTGGGTCATTTTAAATGGATGAATAGTAAACCCAAAAATGTATATTCTATCATTTACTCACTCATAATTACAAAATTAATGTTTGTAACCAAACCAATCAGAAGCACCACTGACTTCCATAGTAGGATAAAAGGATACTATGGAGGGGAATGGTGCTTCTGATCGCTTTGGTTACAAACATTGGTGAAAATATCTTCTTTTGTGGTCATCAGAACAGATATATTTATACGGGTTTATAACAACATGAAAGTGAGTAAATGATGACAAAATTTTCATTTTTGGATGAACTATCCCTTTAAAGGGTTTTTTGTTACTATGGGAGTGGATGGTGACCGAGATCAAGTGTGAGTAAATAATGATTTTTGGGGTGAACTACCCTTTAAGGACAGTGCTTATTATGATTAATACATCTGTTAGGGAGCTTATTGGCTGTATAATTAATTATACACACGGCTTCCCTAACTCAAACTAGTCTACCCACCAACTAGTCAAATATGTAAATTTGTACTTTTCATTTTGGCAGACTTTACATACTTGATTCTCATATGTGATAATGTTCAAAATGGTAATGGGAGGTATTTTTTGTTTTTTAAATCTCTGTAAGTTTGGAAGACTGGTTAAAATTGTGCTACCCATAGTAATGAAATGCAAAATATGTATTCTTCTTTAGGTTCCTTATGAAACCTTAAACAAGCGCTTCCGAGCTGCCCAAAAGAACATTGACCGGGAGACCAGTCACGTGACAATGGTGGTGGCAGAGCTGGAAAAAACCCTCAGTAGCTTTCCAGTGGTGGATACTGTAGTCTCCCTATTGGATGGAGTGGTTGAGAAGCTCAGCGCCCTCAAGAGAAAGGTATCCTGAGAACATCAGTTTTGTAATTTTGCGAATGTATGAAATGCATTTTGCGGTAGCGCTTGCAGCAATTCCATTCATTTATTTCTTGTAACTACATTTTCACTGTTTAAATCATTAAATAAGGTTTCATATCTGATAGGCAGCAGAGTCCATCCAAGCAGAGGATGAGAGCGCTAAGTTATGTAAGCGACGCATAGAGCACCTGAAGGAACATAGCAGCGACCAGCCAGCCAGTGTCAATGTTTGGAAGAAGAAACGCATGGACCGCATGATGGTGGAACATCTGCTACGCTGTGGCTATTACAACACTGCAGTCAAGTTGGCTAAACAAAGTGGTATTGAGGTGCGTCTCCACCTGTCAGCTTTGTGTGCGTGTATGTGCAAGGTTTACACATGACCTTTTTATTGTTGTAGGATTTGGTCAACATAGAAATGTTTCTTACTGCGAAAGAAGTCGAAGAATCACTCGAACGACAGGAAACGGCAACCTGTCTGGCTTGGTGCCATGATAACAAGTCTCGTCTGCGAAAAATGAAGGTCAGACTTTTAGTTTCACAAACTTGGCTGCTTCATTCATATTTTGAATTGAAATTAGGAATTCAATATGAGAAGTAATATGTGACCCTGCCTGTGAAATTCAGTCTCAGTTAAATTTGGAGCATTTTGATTTCAATAATTGATTTTCCTTTGACATGGCCTTACAGTCAGTGAATATTAAAGATATATCAAGATTATATTTTCACATTATGTTCTTTACATTATATAGGATGATTTTATGTAGCAAACGTTGAATTACAAAAAAATTACTTTAGTTGGGTGTTCATAGACAGGGTCACACATTACTCGTCTTGTTTCATTTGTTTACAGTAATGTTCTCAAAGATGCTTTCAAGTAATCGAAAGATTATGTAATTTTGTAAGGGAATGATTTGTTCAAATTTGGTTGTTTAAATATGTTACTGTTTCCAGAGCTGTTTGGAGTTCAGTTTAAGGATCCAGGAATTTATTGAACTTATTCGACAAAACAAACGCATGGATGCAGTAAGGTATGAACTTTATCATTGATTAGGTTGTTTTGTTTTTGTTTATCAATGTGTGTATGTTTGAAATAATTGGAAAAAAATTATAACCATTAACAAAATGAATTTATGGTTGATAATGATTTTAGTACCTCATTCGACTGCCATTTTAACTGTCCGTGCACAACGCTAGCGACTTTGTCGCTGTGTGTCTCTAGTCTCTTTCAATGTGGTCATTAGGAGGCGTTCCTCCTTATTCTGTTTGTCCTAGTAACAACTATAAACAAATGAGTATTTAACGATTTGCGCAAGTAGATTTCATACAAAATTAATGTATAGCCAGTTTCATCGGACACATGTGCGGTGACGCGATTACGCGTCTGGTCGGAACTTTACTTCCGGTTTCTGTTTGTTTAATGGTCTGACTAGTTGCTAAACTGAACTCTTGAACAAATACCTCAGTGAAAATAACAAATGTTTTGGTTTCCTAAGTAATCTACGTGTTGTTCATTTTGCTTGTTATATAAATAAACTACTTTGTTGTAGAACTTTGTTGTTACTTATTCGTAGCGGAGTTTACTGGAAGTTACGTGTGTTCCACGAAAGCTGCTTGTTTATGTTGTTATTGCTGAAACCGTCTATAGACGCAAACAGATGTGAACTCGCGGAGGGCTATGCGAATGATGCTAATTGGGCGGCGCAATTGCCGCAAAAATGTGTTATTCGCCTCAAACGCGTCTTTGCGCAAGTTGAGAATATTCAACTCAAGCGAAAAATTATCATGATGAGATGAAGTTAAATCCCGCGAGTAATGTAGAGCGAGAAATGCAATGTTTTGCGTTTGGTGTGTACACAGCATGACCGTCCTCTCAGTAAATGAAGAAAGATGGATGACGTTAACTCCACTGCTTCAATCTCATTGGTTGTCCCTCCTGAAAGTCACTTGTCATTTGCATAAAGTTGATCTGTTCTCAACTTTGTTGCGTAGCTGGACAAGCCCACTTCTTGTTGGCAATGCTCGCGGTTTCCAGAAGTCACCAAACTTTCACTGAAATGAAAGAGATCGCATGGCTTTGCCATTGCTAGTCACTGGTTGAGTGCACGCACAGTAAGGGGCCGGTTACACATACCAATGTTTACATAACAGTTTTTAGGGTCCTAATAAAAGCAGATTTTTGAAACCGCATAAACACAAAATTATAATAACAGTGCATGTGTTAATTCAGTCTATAGCAGTGTTACTCATTGCGCGGCATGCGTTTTTTCTGTCTTTTCGCTAACTCTGTTAGAAAACCATACCCATTTTATCAAGACGCACGTTGATAAGCATGTTCAATTGTATGCACAGTTTGCACTGAGCACTTGTCATATGACATCAAAGTATTGTGAGATCAGACTGCTTGTTATGCTTTCAAATTGCTCTCGCGGCAAAGTAATGTCACTTGCCAAACGTTCTGTGCAGCACCACATAAAATGAAGTGAAAGGTGGCCCCCCTAGTGGTTCAGGGGGCACTGCCTACGCATATTATACAGCGTTCCCACCGGTCCTTAAAATCCTTGAAAGTTTGTGAATCCGGGGGGAAAAATTCAAGGCACATTGTGTTTGACACATGAAAACATCTCGGGTTACGTATGTAACTGTTGTTCCCTGAGAAGGGAACAAGACGCTGCGTCTCCCTTGCCATACTTCCTGTGTCCCTGTAATGCCGTCTTTGGCAATATTTCAGACAGCGATATACTTCATGCACCCTGTCTTTGTCGTTAAGCCTCACTATTGGTTGAATTTGATATACACATTCAGATGCACTTACCCCTGGAGGCGTCCCCAAAGTGTCACCGCAGTGACGCAGCGCGAGTTCCCTCAAAAGGGAATTGTAACGATGTGTCTTTAAAGGTAACACAATGTAACCTTGCTCTCACTTGAAATGTGTCCCCACATTTAGTTCTTGAATTTGAGGGTATTGGACCTGGAAAGTCCTTTAAAAGTTCCTTGAATTTGAAGTTAACTAAGGTGTGGGAAACCTTATTATAAGAATGCTTAGCATCCTATTTTTGTCATTTAAAGTAAATCATCTTGTCTCAGTTAAACATTTGACAGTTAATGGTAAGGAATGATTTGCCCTTGTATTTATTGCATTGCAACAGATTGATAAGCAGACATGCGAGTATAACCAAAACAATAATGGCGGCCTACAGGACTGTGTCTGTCCTGCTCAAGAGTTTTATTAACAAAGTTTACAACATTTTTTGGCGCTTTATAGTCCAGGGTCACTTGTAGTAATAAACCTACCTCATCGTCCATCTAAACAATGTTTAACAAATGTGTATGTGCGCAGGCATGTAGTATTTCTTTACAAAGTTACATCGCCATCTACTGGACCTGCACACGTAATGCAGCATATTTAGTCATCTTTGTGGATCCATGTAAATGCATATCTAGTTAAAGGAATAGTCTACTCATTTTCAATATTAAAATATGTTATTACCTTAACTAAGAATTGTTGATACATCCCTCTATCATCTGTGTGCGTGCACGCAAGCGCCGGAGCGCGCCGCGACGCCTCGACAGCATTTAGCTTAGCCCCATTCATTCAATGGCACCACCCAGAGACAAAGCTAGAAGTGACCAAACACATCAACGTTTTTCCTATTTAAGACGAGTAGTTATACGAGCAAGTTTGGTGGTACAAAATAAAACGTAGCGCTTTTCTAAGCGGATTTAAAAGAGGAACTATATTTTATGGCGTAATAGCACTTTTGGGAGTACTTCGACTCGGTGCAGTAACACACTCCCTCTCCCATTATGATAGTGAGAAGGGGAGCGGACTTTTCAGGCGAGTCGAAGTACTCCCAAAAGTGCCACCACGCCACAAAATATAGCTCCTCCCCCAAATCCGCTTAGAAAAGCGCTACGTTTTATTTTGTACCACCAAACTTGCTCGTATAACTACTCGTCTTAAATAGGCAAAACGTTGATGTGTTTGGTCACTTCTAACTTTATCTCTAAATGGTACAATTGAATGAATGGGGCTAAGCTAAATGCTATCGAAGCGTCGCAGCGCGCTCCAGCGCTTACGTGCATGCACACAGATGATAGAGGGATGTATCAACAATTCTTAGTTAAGGTAATAACATATTTTAATATTGAAAATGAGTAGACTATTCCTTTAACATTGTTAAAATGTGTACATAAATTTTTTCAGAAACAAAGAAAAAACCTATTTTACTACGAGTATGTGTGCATTTTTAAGTATACGAGTCACAATTAATATTAACAAAGTCTCTCTTAACTCCAATAGACATGCACGCAAACACTTCAGTCAAGCAGAAGGAGGGCAGCTGGATGAGGTACGGCAAGTGATGGGCATGCTGGCTTTTCCCTCTGATACACACATTTCACCGTATAAGGTAAATCCTGTTTTTGTTTTTATATAATCTTTCATTCAAATGCACTGTTTTGATGATATTTATTGTTAATTGTTTCTAAATATGTGCTGTCAAGGCAGGTAGAAGTTCCAGTTCAATGGTCCATGACAATTCTTGTTTTTTTTTCTCCCAGGATCTTTTGGATCCAGCTCGCTGGAAAATGCTGATCCAGCAGTTCAGATATGACAACTACAGATTGCACCAGCTGGGAAACAACTCTGTGTTTACCATTACCTTGCAGGCAGGGCTGTCTGCCATCAAAACCCCGTATCCTATCCGCAGTAACATTCATCATCCTTTAGGTTTTTATATTGTGTGGACATTGAGTTATGCGTTACAATGAGTTTTACATTGATGCACTTGTATTTTTCTGGTTTACGGCAGATGTCATTAATTTATATTACAAATGAAACGCTGAACAGTAAAACAGTTGTTGACCTTAATATTAGGTTATCAGGCAGTGTTATAAAGAAGATGGCACTTCCAAAAACCCAGACTGCCCTGTCTGCAGCAAATCGCTGAATAAATTGGCTCAACCTCTTCCCATGGCCCACTGTGCAAACTCACGGCTGGTATGCAAAATCTCCGGCGAAGTCATGAACGAGAACAACCCACCTATGATGTTGCCTAATGGCTACGTGTATGGATACAATGTGAGTAGCTTCGTTTAAAGCTATTTTTATGTTTCATTTATTTCCTGTCTCATTAACATTCCTTTCACTTTGGTCTACAGTCTCTCTTGTCCATTCGTCAAGATGACAAGGTGATATGCCCCAGGACCAAAGAGGTTTTCAACTTCTCCCAGGCTGAGAAGGTTTATATCATGTGATGGGAGCGCCACGTACGTTCTGGAACGTTACGCTGCGGCGCCAATGCAGGCTGGGTGAATCTGGAGTTGACATAATTTGTCCAAGGGCTTCAATCCTTCAACCCTTGTTCCATTCGAACAAATTTAATTGACAATACGCCCCCACCCGGTACCGGCCTACGAGATCATCATTAAACAGATGGTGCAGAATCACAATGGAGTTGTCCTGGGCTAAATGGACTGTTGTGGCGAGGGATATTATTTTGTTGTTGTTTTTAAAAGCATTGATATTTTGACATTTATTTAAGTGGATTCTTTACACTAGCGTGAAACGAACACGATTCCAATATCACTTTATTTCAAAGCTTTTGCCTTGTAGTGTGTTATAGAAACTAATGAATCATTGTTGGTTTTTTGAACAAGGGCACCCATTTAGGTCATTATTATTAGATTGTGATTGGGTAGCTGTAGAAAATGCGCTCTTCAGATGCCTTGCTTTTGCACCTGTGAAATCTGTGACTACATGCATTCATGTTAATGTACTTTTAATTTGTATTTCATAGACATCCTTACAGTACGTGAGGTAAATGTAGTAGCATTTATAGCAATACTCTATCACAACTGTGTAGATGTTCAGACTAGAAAGACATGACAGTGTTTTTAGTGTCTTACTGTTGGTAAAGATTTACTTCGGCTTACACTTTCTAGTACATACCATGTGGCCATATAATGGGCATCAGCATCCATTCATTAAATAATTACATGTATAAGCAAGATAAGTATGCAAGATTGAATTTTGACAAATACATCTGAATTTGAAGGGTTTTTTAAATGCCATGTTGTTAGGGTTTGACACATTTAGTGCTGTTTTGTGACTGACGGTTAAAGAGAAAATTGAAATAAAGTTTTTGGATTTCAATTTAAGTGATTTTTTTACAGTTATTTTGTGTGAAATTTCTGAAGTTGGAACATTTTAGTGTTCCAATAAAAAAAATCCTTGCACATTTTCCTGAACTCCAAAAAGTCTCAGGTTTCACAGGATCAACTGCAGGTAACCAATACATAAGTGGGTACTATGAATGCCCTCAAACGTTTTGTTTGATCATACAAACTAACACAATCTTCCTGTTGATTATCACACCCCAAATATGTGTTTAACTGTAACTGTGGAAAGACTTGCTTAGAAACTGCTCATGCATGTGTATTTTGGTAGGATAGATGGGTTGTTCGTGTCCAATTTCCAATAAACATTGATTTGTTTTGTTGTTACCTGCGTCCCAGATGATGTCCTTAAAATAAACATCCCAGAATAAAGCAATAAGCCCCAAGAAGTAGTGGGTTGCCAGTGCGTTTTATAACAGCTAAGTGGCGTTTGCCTTAAACCCCCTTAGCTGTTATAAAATGCACTGTAACACCACTGCTTCGCGGGGCTTATTGCTTTTATAAAACGGTTACTTCATATGCTTATTTGTGTTTTATTTCATGAAATCCTGCTAAGTTGTAATTATATTAGTACAAATATTACTCTTCCGCCAAACAAAGTAGTTCCTCAGAATCAAGTGTGGCTGAAACAGAGCGCAGCAAAGACACAATGATAGAATGTGGTGTTTATTTTTATAAATAAACATTAATCTAGTATATACATTAACATTTATATCGTGCAACTTTTGAAGTGATATTCAAATATGCTTGGTTGGAAGCTCTTTCTTAACTCTGTCAGCGTTTTTATTTTTTAAAGTTGCCACCCAGTTTTAGTTTTATGCCTCATAGAAAAATGATCTACTTCAAATAAACATAAAATATATAAATTGAAAGAACAGACCATCCAAAGATTGCCATCGTGAAACAATCGTCGCGATTTCTGTGATTGTGGCTCTTCATCGGTGGTCCTATGTCATACAGTGAGAGAGGTTCAAAGACTTATATGTGTAAAAAAGCATGGCTTCGAGGCCTTTTAAAAAAAATCAGATGCTGGACACCTTTTAGGTCTGGATTTCGTGAGAATCACCCTGTTGGATTATTTAAAATCCTTCACTTAATGGGTGATTCTCACGAAACCATTGAAACACCACGGCACTACTGATTTTAGCTTTAAAATGTGTAATATTGTAACATTAAAAAGCGTCAGAATTAACACAATACTGTGTTCTACCTTGCACAATGTGTGATTTTAACATAAGAATTTATAATTGTAAATTTTATCTAATTTTCTGCTGAAATTCTCATTACCGCAATGTGTCCGGCTGTGTTTGAACATGCGTTATGTTGTAATTGAATAAAATGAACACAAAAATATTAAGAAAAAAAATAAATTGATGTTTTGCTAGACTACTTTAGATGACAGAAAAAATATTTACTGAATATTCATGTATAATAATAATGAAGAAAAATTAGGAAAATGATGTGTCCATGCCTGATGTTCTCATCCTCCGCAACACTTTTTGAGAACAGTTTAAGCACACATACAGAATTTTCATAAAGTTTGTTTTGAGTGACCAAGCACATGGACCAGTTACTTCAAGATGGCTACCAGGTAAGATCATTTTTTTACAGTTAATTTGAAATACTGTCTTGTCAGAATGCTTACACGACATTTTGATTCTCATTACCGCAACAGATGCTTATTAAATGTTAATTTAATTAATAGAAGCATAATACTTTGATTTTAAATGCATGTGCAGAATCTCCAAATTATGTTCTTTCAGGTTTGTCATGTCATTTTGAAAATATGTCAGTGTTGATGTTTTCTGACTGTTGCGGTAATGAGATTTTTTAGGACTAATTTTTTAAATTATGTTACAAAAAGTGTTAAATGATAAGTAAAAGTTTTTAAATTAATGTTCCCATTTACTCCAGACTTTGTTTTTCAATGTCTGGTGGGAAAAAAAGTAAATTTAAGCAATTTTTACATTTTCATGCTTGACATTTTTAAAACCAAGTTTTTCGTGAGAATCACCCTAATATTACTTGATGGATGTAAATGCTGGTGATTATGATGCATATACTCAGTGGTGTAGTGCAGGCTATACGCAGGTATATGGATTATACCCACCTCTTTATTTGATGGCATGGGGTATACCCACTTCTACTGGGGGCATAAATTAAGAGTATACCCACTTCTCCAGACACCACTGCATATACTGCCATGCACAGAGCATGTAAAAGGGTAAAAGACAGAAATGGTAAATACTGTCTAATGGAGCAACAAGTTTTCACATAATTAAAAAACAACTACTCAAATAAAGAAGCCATTTTATTCAGTTTATTCCAAAATTACAACCAACAGCCTGTGCAAATACATAAAAACTAGTACCAGTTAATCCAGTTGAGTCACAATGATTGACATCATCTGTAAATTTCAAGTAGAAAATGCATGTGCATCGCAATTGTACACATTAAGGCAGTTTTGTGTCATCTTCAATATTTCTGGGATCTTGCATGCAACCTTTGCATGGAAATTGTCCACCATAAGTTGGCATTGTAATATGTTGCTCGGTTTAGTAGACATAGCTTGCGGTAAAGAGAGACTGTGTCGATGCTTGTCCAGCCTGGCCTGAGGGTTTGTATTCACCTTTTGATGCCAGACCATTGATCTAAAACAAAACAATTACACATTTAGTAAAGCCATACTGTAGCACACCATATAACAATATCATTTAAAAGTTACTAATTTGTCACCTTGGCACGCGTGACAAAGGCATCCTGCGAGGCCTTCTTGTTCGCTGCTTGTCCCTTCCATGCAGCAAGAGCCGAGGCCTGGAGAGCACGGCCATAAGAGAATGTCAGCTTCCAGGGTTTGGGAAGGGGGGTCTGGTTAATGGCATTCAGATTTAGGGATGCCTCCTCCTCACTTTGGCCTCCCGAAAGGAAGCAGATGCCTGAAGAGCAAAAGCGCGATGTTAGAAAAAAAGGGCACCCAAGTCAGAAGAGACCCTGAGTTCCAGGGGAGGATTTTCTTACCCGGTACTGCAGCTGGCACGGTGCGTCTGAGAGCAGTAACTGTTGCCATGGCAACTTCCTGTGGGGTGTACCTTTTGGTGCAGGACTGTCCGGCAGTTACCATGTTTGGTTTGAGTAAAGTGCCCTCCAGATACACATGGTGGTCAGAGAGAGCCTTGTATACAGCTGCCAGGACCTTGAATGAAAGTAGTTTTTTATTGGTTAAATTGACTTCTATCTACTTTTAAGATTTCGTTTTGGTGAAAACGTACCTTCTCAGTAACGTACTGGCACCTTAGCAGATCGTGGTCTCCATCTGGGAGAATCTCAGGCTCTACGATAGGCACCAGGCCATTCTAAAATGGGGACAAATGAATCAAAAATGGCATTTTTTTAAGCAATAATCTTTGATATAAGATATTAAATATGAGTAGTTATTCGTTTTCCAGTAACCTGTCCAGACATACCTGTTGGCAAATGCTAGCATATCTAGCGAGAACATTAGCATTCTCAGCGATGGCGAGAGCAGATGGACAGCTGTCGGAGATCTTAAGCACACAACGCCATTTGGCAAAATCACAACCGTCCTTTTTGTACTGGGCACAGCGTTCAGACAAACCATCCAATCCTGAGCAAAAACGATCAGGGATGAAGATCGAAGAAGTGAAAATGCATACATGTCCGCATGCTAGATTACTTGCATGTTGATAAATGTAATAAAAGTTTTACCTTGTGTGGTCGTCTCTCCATCTGTTCCATTCAGTCCTGCTGTGCCTTTGTCCACCTTGAAACACAAAACTTTCCTTGTTAACTAAAACTAAACTTTATTGAGTGGATTTTGTGATTGTGAGAAAGTGACTGTACTGGAAGCATGCACCCATATGGTTACTGTTTAAATGCCACAGCGGTCCACCTTAATACCAACTACGATGCCCTTATTCTTGACAAGCTGAGGAAAAAGAACTCCCGTGTCTGATTTCTGGTAAAGTGTTTCGTGGAAAAAGATGACACCACCCACGCTTTCAGAGATGGAGGGATCTACAGAGAAGAGGATGTCACGGAAATAACGGCGGTTCTCTTCAGTGTTCTCCACATTGATCTTCTGAAGACGCTTTGCCATTGTTCCTAGAATATAAAAACATACATAAAATGACTTCATTGACATATTTTTTTTAGAAAATGCAAGAAAACAATGTCAGGGCTCACATAAAGACAGTATGGTCGGGCCAGTGCTTAGCCCTCAGTCACTAAAATATATGTTCTGCCTGTGGCCATTTATATATGCATTCTTATGCAATGTAACCATTAAGACACATTTTAAGCATCGCGAATATTAAAGGGGACATATCATGAAAATTTGACTTTTCCCATATTTAAGTCCTATAATTGGGTCCCAATTCTATCAACCTAGAAAATGTGTAAAAGAACAAGCCGGTAACTTAGTTTTGGTAAACCATTCTCTGCAAGCATGTGAAAAAATAGGTCATTAAATTATGGCTCCCCTTGTGATGTCAGAAGGGGATAATACCGCCGCTTAATCTGCACTATCCAACCACAGCACTGCCATTTAGTGCAGAGATCAGCTCATTTGCATGTTAAAGAAAACACCCAAAACGGCACATTTTTGCTCACACCTACAAAGTGGCAATTTTAACATGTTATAATAAATTATCTACTACCTTATTGGTTGTTGTGGACACTGTTGCATGTTTTGTCAGATGGAAGAGTGAATCAATTTGAGTTTTTAATAACGAAAACAGACATTTACTTGGTTAAAACAGAGCCAAAGGCATAAGCGAATTTCTTCAAGACTCCATGTACTTATCTTTCCTGATGATTTCTTATGTTTATTACTTGAAAATTGTTATTTGTCGATGTATCTTCTTTTTTGATTGCACTTAAAAAAAAGCAATTGGCCCCCAAGAGCACATGAAATGACATTTTGATATTTAATTTAATTATTATTCGTTTTTATATGAATGTCAGCGTGAACCATTGTGGTAATTATATAATATAATGATATATTATTATACAAGTCAATCAATCGTATTGGTGGCATCAAGGGGCCCCCCAAAAGAATTCTGCCTAGGGCCCCATAAAGGCTTGGGCCGGCTCTGGGTTAAAACACGAAGAGCGATGTTTTGCACAGTTTGTTGTCAAGTTTTCAGGTAAAAGCAGACAAGTCAGGAGCCTTTTTCTTATGAACAAGCAAAACCTCGAAGCTCATGAGAAAAGCCGACAGCACATAGCGTGCATGGTGTCTAACAGTGATAACCAATTTATCTGGTCAACTGAACTTAATAGCGAAACGTGAAGATTATTTTAAGCACATTGAGAGACATATAAACACAGCATATTAAAGGCTGAGTGCACAATATCTGAAAAATGCTTTGGAAAGTCAGGCCGACTACCAAAACACACCTGTAGCCAATCAGCAGTAAGGGGCGTGTCTACTAACGACATCATTGCCTGGGTTACGTATAGAGACAAAGCGCAGTTATGCCAATTTGAAAACCACGCCTACCGAGGGGAAAACAATCCAACCGTCTCCATTGACTTTGTATTGCGAGAGGCCGCCTCCTTGTCATTTCGGGCTTATAACAAAAAACAGAATAGTGCCTAAAAGCTGCTGTGTGACAATATGTACAGCTAACAAGCCAAAGAGCCCAGAAATAGGTTTTTGTGGGCTGTCGAGCCGTAAAACTCTGCCTTTAAGGAGAAAAAATTGGATCGCCGACTACGTTTCCCCCTAGGAGGCGCAGTTCTACTAATAGGAGTACTATGAAAAGTTGCCTGTTTCCACTTTTGTGTCTTTAAACGCTCGTTTTTTTGGGGTCGACAGCTTATGAAAACTTTTTTACAGATTAAACTTAAAAACAGAATAATACCTTAAAGCTGTTTTGTGACAAGGTGTACAGCTAACAAGCCAAAAAACCCAAAAATAAAGTGGTTTTATCCACTTTTTCTCCTTAAAGACTGAGTTTTACGGCTCGACAGCTTATAAAAACGTATTTCTGGGTTCTTTGGCTTGTTAGCTGTACATATTGTCACACAGCAGCTTTTAGGCATTATTCTGTTTTTGTTATAAGCCAGAAATGACAAGGAGGCGGCCTCTCGCAATACAAAGTCAATGGAGACGTTTGGATTGTTTTCCCCCCGGTGGGCGTGGTTTTCAAATTTGCATAACTGCGCTCTGTCTCTATACAAAGTTTATGGAGACGGATGGATTGATTTCCCCCCCGGTGGGCGTGGTTTTAATTTTATGCCGCGTTGTGCTCTGTCTCTCTATGTGTGGGGTGGGTCTATCAACAGAAGGTTCAGATTCTATTGGGGTAGGGGCGTGTTTGTTTAGGTGATTTCAAATGTCAAAATTGGCTTTCAGAGATCATGCACCCCGCCTTTAATAACACAGTTTTATTAATATTAGTTCATTATCTTCCTTACAACAAGATTTCTTTTATATGATTTCTCAATTTCTGTGCACAGTTAATCCTGATATACTTATAGACCCTGATGAGAGTATTGTGACATTTCAGAATTAGAAATTACATTAAAATTGCCAATTGTCTAAACAAATGATGAATAAAATGTATATGAATACAATTATATTTGACTTTTAAATTCTCATTTTAAATTTGTGGTACTAAGCTGGGGACCTTCTTTTGGTTTAAGTTACCTGTAGACTCATCTGCAGCCAGGATGCCTTTTCCAGGAGCTACAATGCGCTGGGCAATTGTGGCAAGCTCCTTTTTCTGATCCGGAGAGAGGGATGGAAACTGGTGGGTCATGTTGAGAAGAAAAAGGCATAATGTGAATTTTTGGCAAAATTTGTCATTTACAGAACGTTTGCTATTTAACTCTTTGGGTTGTTTACTCCTATTGGTAAATATTTGCTCGTAACTGCTGAACTTTGGTCGAGATTCAGTGATAGTCTGGCTCCTCCCTCTGAACAAGAAGTTCAGTGTTCACTGTCATCTACGTGCAACAAGTTTCGCAATGTCCCGTGCACAAGGAGAGCAATTCTGCACATCTGTACAATTCTTATATTGTTTTAAAATCAAGAAAAGGTCAACTGCAGGCGTGCATAAACTGTAATTCAGATGTATGCATTTTAATGGTGGACAACTTCGTCTCCATTACAGTAAACTATTCAACAATTACACAAACAAAATACTCGAAAATTATCGCGTTACGATAAACTATAACGTTGAAAAAGAGCAAACGCACTCGCGATAGTATGCATGCATGTGCGCGTGACACGCGTTCTTCTTGCGGTCTCTGCATTGTAATTTATTACCATTGCCACATTTGCGTTTACAAATAAGTCATATACTTTAAGTCTACCACATCCAATAACGTTGCTACAATCAATTAATATTTTGTCAAATTTATAAAATAAAAAAGTTGAAACTAAGCAGAAATTCTTACTTGAATGTATGAAGGTATGCAGCGTTGTGTATGAAGGAGAGCTGAACTGGTCAGTAATGTAAATGCGTGGATGCGAGTACGTGAACAACGCAGTATTTATTATTTCAGTTGACTTGAGAGGCTGGACAAAAACGATGAGGAACAGGCGTGCTCAGCGTCCACGAACGCCATTGGTTGAGATATGCGATGGGTGTGTGAGAACATCTGCCTACATGAACTTTGCGATTAGGTTTTCAGCTCCAAAGGTTTCAACGGGAAAGCTTTGTGCAGCAAAACTTGTGCAAGAAGTTGAAATTGCACGATTTTAAAGTGATTTCATAAAACCTTACAAAGAGGGTGTTATGCAGTCCATAAATATCCAACCCTAGAGCTAAAACCTGAAGTATGAGATGACAAAAAGCTTGCTTTTCAAGTTATTTCAGTTTCTGCATTCATTGTCTTACTCAAACATAATGTTTGCACAAAGCAGTTTTTTAAACAGTAACATGTACACTGTTCGTAATGTTTAGTAATGCAAATCTTCAATCTGTAGGTTATTGATGAGCTCCAGATGTATACAGTATCAAAGACTATCTGTTGTTGTGTTATTACTGTATGTTGTGTGATATAAGTCGTCACAGGGTGTTTTATTAACTAGTAAAGATCTTTACTAGATGAAATGTAATAGACTTTTGATGCTTTTATACTTTGAAACCCATACTGTGTGTGTGGCAAACATTGCTTGAGAATTAAGAGTCATTTCCTCAGCTGGCATTGTTGCAAATATGCACTTAAAGAATGAAAGGTGTAAAATAAATAAAAATGACTAAATCTAACACTCATGTGTGTGCATATGTTTAAATATACTTTGCAGTATGTTCAGAGAAGTAGACCAAATCTGACCAAATTCATTTTGGAGATATGTGGGATACATTTGTTTTAGTATGCTCTCATTTTGTGTGAGTGTTAGGGTGTGAGTTATAGATATAATCTATGGCTTTTTGTGATCAAGGGCTACCACATTTAATAAAAAAATCTGAAGGACTACTTTTTTGATATAGTCTACTTAAAAGTTTTTGTTTTAGCCTACTTGTTGGTTTTATTTTATTTTACTTGTTGGTATGTTTTATCATTGTTTAAAATATGTAATAAATATTAAAATTGAGGCTATGTGCTTTGCAACTCACAGACTCCATGCGGGCAACACGTTGAAGACCACTGATCTATGGTAATCACATTGTAGTTCCCATTTAGCTAAGTACATGTGTGTCGGGGGTGTGTGTGTGTGTATAGGGGGGTTCGATTTATGCTGTTAACAGCTATCACAGAAACAAAGGGTGTATTAGTTCTGGAGAATTACATCAGCAGCAGGTAACGAAATCAATGTGGCAGACAGACAAATGTTGATGAAAGCGTTTGTTTGATAAGTACACTTTGTGATGATGTAAAGAGAAAGACGTGCACTGACACACGGTCACCTCACAGCAGGGGATTTCACAACATAGCCTCTGTATTTAAGGGCAATGGTCTCAAAGGTTGAGTCAGGGACAGAGTCCAAATAGCCCTAACTCATGCACAAAACATAAAACACACTGTGGTAAAGTATATTAAAGAATATGAAACCGTATAGCTAATGAACAATGCAGCTTGTCATGTACATGTAGGAAAGTATCTTGATACAGTTAGGACCACTTTTAACGCAGTTATTCATTATTTTGAGAATTAATTTAATAATTGATGGATTTAAATAATAGGTTTTTCCCTATTATACATTAGCCTTTATTGCAGTGTCTGTGTTCCCCACAACAGTTTTGCATACATACAGGGTGAGATATTTTTCATTACTTCTGCTGCAATGAATCATGCTTTTTTCAGTTTCAATAACACCTTGTTTTTTTTAAAAATAATAATTGTTTGCTGGTATAATAGGTTGTGATGCAGTCTGAAGTAAACAGAGAGCTGCCTATAAGTGGTTCGATTTAACTCAGGCTTCTACATTTTCTAAAGTCCACTGGTGGGCAGAGGCCAAAAACCACAGCTGTAACAGTTCCTGTTCCTGAGGTTATCAGCCAAGTAGTATATTGTACTAAAAGATAGGGAGGAACCATATAGAGCTCTGTTTTTTTCATAACATTTTGATGCACCTGCAGTATTTCAAATTTAAATGTTATACACTCACCTGAAGGATTATTAGGAACACGTTTTCAATTTCTCATTAATGTAATTATCTAATCAACCAATCACATGGCAGTTGCTTCAGTGCATTTAGGGGTGTGGTCCTGGTCAAGACAATCCCCTGAACTCTAATCTGAATGTCAGAATGGGAAAGAAATTTTGACGGGCTGGTCTGAGTATTTCACAATCTGCTCAGTTACTGGGATTTTCACGCACAACCATTTCTAGGGTTTACAAAGAATGGTGTGAAAAGGGAAAAATATCCAGTATGCAGCAGTCCTGTGGGCGAAAATGCCTTGTTGATGCTAGAGGTCAGAGGAGAATGTGCCGACTGATTCAAGCTGATAGAAGAGCAACTTTGACTGAAATAACCACTCGTTACAACCGAGGTATGCAGCAAAGCATTTGTGAAGCCCCAACACGCACAACCTTGAGGCAGATGGGCTACAACAGCAGAAGACCCCACCGGGAACCACTCATCTCCACTACAAATAGGAAAAAGAGGCTACAATTTGCACGAGATCACCAAAATTGGACAGTTGAAGACTGGAAAAATGTTGCCTGGTCTGATGAGTCTCGACTTCTGTTGAGACATTAAAATGGTAGAGTCAGAATTTGGCGTAAACAGAATGAGAACATGGATCCATCATGCCTTGTTACCACTTGCAGGCTGGTGGTGGTGGTGTAATGGTGTGGGGGATGTTTTCTTGGCACACTTTAGGCCCCTTAGTACCAATTGGGCATCGTTTAAATGCCATGGCCTACCTGAGCTTTGTTTCTGACCATGTCCATCTCTTTATGACCACCATGTACCCACCCTCTGATGGCTACTTCCAGCAGGATAAGGCGCCATTTCACAAAGCTCGAATCATTTTAAATTGGTTTCTTGAACATGACAATGAGTTCACTGTACTAAAATGGACCCCACAGTCACCAGATCTCAACCCAATAGAGCATCTTTGGGATGTGGTGGAACAGGAGCTTCGTGCCCTGGATGTGCATCCCACAAATCTCAACTGCAAGATGCTATCCTATTAATATAGGCGAACATTTCTAAAGAATGCTTTCAGCACCTTGTTGAATCAATGCCACGTAGTATTAAGGCAGTTCTAAAGGACGAAAGGGGGTCAAACACAGTATTAGTATGGTGTTCCTAATGATCCTTTAGGTGAGTGTGTATATATATATATATATATATATATATATATATATATATATATATATATATATATATATATATATATATATATATATATATATATATATATATATATATATATATATATATATTACAATTACAATTTTATACAAAAAAGCAATTCTGGATGATCCACAATCATCCAATCTGATGTATTTTTTATTTGAATAAGGACATCATCCTTTCCTTACTTTTTAAAAGTCATTTCTCCTTTACTGTAAAACTTGAAAAGCAAACTTTTTTGTCCTTTACAAATATATTGTCTATATCATTGGTCTCCAACAAGGCAGATTCTATTAATAGCCTCCATTTTAATATTTATTTATTGCATATTTTTTATATTAGCTTGGCTTATTTTATGTATGTTAACATTTTTAACAATGATAAAACATATCAACAAGTAAAATAAAAAAGAAAAATGTTTTGAGTAGTAGACATATAAAAAAAGTAGCCATCTACATACAAAAAGGTTGGAGACCTCTGGTCTATATGATCCTTCGGCCATGTGGCGGCGCTGTTCAGTTCAGATGACACATCATGTTCGGCTTTCAGTAGCGGAGAAGCAGAGCTCCGTTTCCGGCCGCTGGATGAAGCGCAACAGCAACATCCACAAATTCATTTTGTACACGTAAATATCAAAACTCGGTAAGGTATTAACACTAGATCGTAAATTTGTACTTTATTATTGCACTTATGCATTACAGTGCTTTATCAGCAGCGTAATGACTCTTATTGATCAGAGAGGTTTTACTAGGAATTTCACCGGCTCGTCGTGGTTTTACACCAAATACATCCTATAATAAAATAATTAGATTTATGTAGCTTTATTGCGTCTTAACGTATTATTAAGTGTATGTTAAAGTGTTCAGTAACAAAAATAGACCAGCTATATAGATGTAGTATCGTTATTTTCTTTGAAATACCCTTGAGGGTGTAATTACTATTTTGTATGAATATAGAAAGCATTCAATCATATGGTATTACAGTATGAAACTAACTTTAGCAGTATACCACTTTTTGTCTTTGTAAGTGTGAGTTGTGTAGTGATTAGGGATAGACAGACAGTCTTTGGTTGCTACTATAAGTGCTTAAAAATTACAATATGTTGAACAAAAACACAACATTAATGTAACCACTACGTATAATATAACATAATAATAATACATTGTATTTAGTACTCAATGTAATAATTAAATTATTTCTTTTAGCTGCTCTTCTAAAAACAAAACAAATCCTTACTAAGTAGTTAAACAAACCAAAACACATAGACAATGACATGTGCCCGTCTTTCTATATTAAACATTTAATATTTACATATAAGCAAAACTTGGTAGTTTAAAAATAAATACATGTCAAAGATAGATTATTAGTTATGAATGTAGATCATTTGTACTGCAAATATACATTGAGCTATTCTTATTATACACGTAAAATATAATATTAATTGTCATATGAGTTTTGCTGTTATGATGTTGTGACACTTTATAACCTTGTGTAACTGTTTTTGTTAAAGGTGAAGGTGCGTGATGTCAGGTCAGAAACGTTCCTGTGACCCCAGTGGCTCTGTTGCCCTCGGTGCTCCTCCAGAGAAGAAGAAGGGAGGTGAGGATGGAGAGGGAATGAGCACTGGATCCGGTGGAAGCACTGCTGTAGAAACCGTCATTAAACTGGGAGGAGGTTTAAACTTGGTGAGACTTTTGTTGTATAGCAAAAAAATATAGATTGTATACTCAACTTTTTATTGTATATTGTATGTCCATCCTTTCCTCCTTATCATTTGGCTTATATCATTTGTGCTTGTTGAATATACTCACAGGACATGGTAATTTGATCAAAAAGATTATATCTAAATGTTTAGATTAATACTGCACACAATTTTTTGTTACGTTTTTGAATGAATTTCGTGTATGTCTTTTAACTTTAGTGCTGTTTTGTTTGTTTATGTGTTTGTGTATGGCTTTGCTTTATAAATATATGTCAGTGTTTAAATTAAATTCTGAAATGTATGTGTATTTCATTCTTGCAGGAGGAACAGGATATCAAAGCTCTGCAGATTAAAAACAGAAAGTTGGGAGAGGCGCTAGACCAAAGACAGGTAGATACAGATTTCTCTTATGAGAATAACACAAACATTTATACACAAACACACAATACTCTTCCTGTTGTGTTGATGTAGGTGATTGAGGATGAACTGAGAGAGAGAGTCGAGAGGTTGGAGACCCGTCAGGCGACAGATGATGCGAGTTTGCTGATTCTTAACAGATACTGGAACCAGGTATTCATTTGTGTTTATTTTTATCGTGAAACTTAAAGTGAGGTTTGAGATTTTTTTGGCATTTAGATGACTATCAAAAACAATCAACCTTAAAGATTCATCCCACATTTGTTTCGGATGCAAACATGTATTTTTTTAAATAGTGATTTGTGATGCACTCTTTCCTAGTTTGACGAGAATGTGCGGTTAATAGCCCGCCGCTATGACCAAACAGGAAGTGAGCCTGTAGAAAGCCAACCACCTGAAGGGCGGAGTTTAGAACCAGGAACACCAGAACCAGATGGAGACTCAAATCCAGAGAGAGCCAAAGGTAAGCAAAACTGAAATGAGCAGCCGACCCTCCTTCCAATTTTCTGTGCTTATGCTTATAATTGTTTTAATCTTTTATCTTGACGTGTATTACTTTAACTTGACTGGAAATATGCTAATGATCTTTTGCGCAGGTCAGGGTGAGGGACCGAGCTCATTTTTGGCCACACTGGCCAGCAGCACCAGTGAGGAGATGGAGGCGGAGCTGCAGGAGCGGGCGGAGTCCAGCTGTAAGCAGGCCAGCCGTGTGATTGAAATCTACGAGAACCTGAAGAACACAGTAGATCAGCTAAAGAAGGACATGGAGTCTGGTGCAGGTGAGACAAACTCTGAACATGTGATACAGCAAATATATCATATAACGTTTCCTTGTGCTGTAGGAATATGCTGTTAGTGACTATTCTCTCAGACCAATCAGTGATCTACAGTGTTTTCATGTCACGTTTTACAGGGTTCCCGTGGGGTCTTAAAAAGTCTAAAATTCAGAATGTTAAATTTAAGGCCTTAAAAAGTCTTAAAAACACCCAGATTTTTATCCCAGGTCTTAAATTTAATTTACCCAAGTCTTAAATTTCTTACCTCTTTTCATTCCCAAAAAGCGTTGTCCGCAGAAAATAAAATAGTAATTTAAAACGCTGAAGAACTAACTTAATCAGTGGCGGAGGCAGAAAGTGTATGATGGTGGGTCTCTAAAAAGAAACGTTCTGCCCTTTGTCATAATCCACGCAAATCGTGCCATAAGCTATATATCAGGTGTTGTGATCTGACTGTTTACTGTGGGTTTGGCGAGAAACAATCCTTAAACTTAGTTCTGTATAGGCAAAAATCTTTTTCGGGGTAATTTATAAGCCCGTGGCTTACCTGAGCATTTGCCAGGTTCTGAAACATAGAGGACACAGAAGCGAACAAAAATCAATGCTGCTTTATTGAAAATCAACTTAAACAGTCGGGCCGTCGAGTCACGAGCCACCAACAGCGTGTCAACTTTAGTGTTACACAGTTTTATATTTTAGACCTTAATATTGGTCTTTGCTGCGATGCACTTGAACCTAACACGCTTTCCCTTCAGCTCTGCACAAACATCAGCGATTGACAGACGGAAAGCAAGAAAGTACCGTAATAAACCATATATTTCAAAAAAGTGCAATTGTCTTTTAGGAACAATTCAAACGTTTTGATTGCGCAAATGCTTCAGGAGTTACGGTTAAATGAACAGCGGTAGATCAGAGCCCTTTCGCATATAGGCAGGCTGCTGCATACGGCATCGCCTGGTTTATTTAAGTACTGAGCATTACATTCGCAAGTCATAAGCATATTACAACAATTAACGATTAACTAAGAATAATAATCAATATTTTAAAGTTAATTTCAAAGTTAATATTCTGAAATAAGACCATTTCTGAAATAAGAAATGCGACCCTTCGGAGGCTACAGCCTTCGGATTGAGAAACGGTCTTAGTGGATAACGTTAGCAGCACATATCAAACAGCATTTTAATGGTAAATTTCATTTTCTTAATGCAGATTCATCCGTTATTGTGTAATTAGAGAGGCTATTAAACCTGATGGCAGTATATAGTGCATATTTATGCATAAAATGTATGGGTGGAGTGTTTTTTTGGCTCTGTGATTCTGTATTCAATTAAATGCAATACATTAATTTATTAAAAACTTGTATTAATAAAATGCATATATTAATGCTTTTAGAGATTAATAATAATTGAAAGTGATCTTTTGTTCTTTGTATATTTATAAACAGGCACAAGATATATACACAGCACACAGTCAGTTGTACATTAAACATTATGGGGTGGTTTCCCGGGCAGGGATTAGCTTAAACCAGGACTAGGTCTTAGTTTAATTATGACATAACTAGTTTGAATAAACATGCCTTACTAAAACCATTACTTGTGTGCATTTTGATGTATTTTAAGATATGTCAGTGCAAATTGTTTTCAAGTTTGGAAAGCTCTTATCCCTGTCTGGGAAACCTCCCCTATAGGCTTACGTACTACAGAGTGTGATGCATTTTAAAGCTTTAAAGTTGTATGAGGCAGTGTAAAACTAGGCACAAACCAGCAGCTGACCATACTAACTGATCTAATATAAGTGCATTTTATTTGTCAAAAAACATTGTTGATAGAATTTTATAAAAATACTACTTACACATTTTAGTGTGATGTATAAATATTGTAAATCAATGCATTTCTTGACTATTAATTAAGAAAAATCACAGCTCTTTGCCTCTAACTCAATGTATATCAATGGCTCACTATGAGCCATTTCTGGGCTTCCATTGTCAGAAGTCTCTTCTTAAAGGGCTATGGGTAAAATTTGTCGGCGCCAACACTCGCGGTCTAATAGAGTTAAGCATAATGTATTTCCATGTATTTTGATTATCTGTTTTAAAACTGCGTTCATTTTATATTTTTCTATAACTGAATCAATAAAAATAGAACGTTTTAAGAATTTCTGAGATCATTTGAATGCTTCTAGTAATGTGTCGTGTTGGTCTTAAATTTTACTCATAATGGTCTTAAAAGGTCTTAAAAAGGTCTTAAATTTAACTTGCTGAAACCTGCAAGAACCCTGGTTTTAGTATCAGCTCATCTCACTTGGAAGTTGGTACTAAAAAGTATTGGGTACTACGTAATGTACCCAGTGGAAACGCCCACAAAAGTGAGCTGACCCGACCCACGGGGTACTATGCAATGGAAAAGCGCCATAAGACAGCTTTGCGGCCAGATAATGCACATTTTAGTTTATATATTTTTTAAACTAAATACTGTAATGCCATTTATACCACGGAGTTGCTTTATTCTGATTGGTTGAGAAATGTTCCATGCACACCTAAACCTGTCAAATGTCTTAAAGGGGCGATGAATTGGCTGTTTTTATTGTTTTATACTGTTGTCTGAGGTCTACTTACGATGTTTGCGTGGTTTGTACATTCATAAACATCAATAGCAATAAGTAATAGGCTATTTTGTACCCTGTTTTTGAGGCTGGCTGGAGAAATGCTCCATTTTCTGCACGAGAGCGCCCTCTTGCTCTTGGATGTAGCGGCATTTTATAATTCATTGAGCGGCAAGCAAATCGCATGATTTATCGTTACACCCCTAGTTAATGATGAAAAGAAATGACCTGCATGTTATTTGTATGTTTTCAGTACGAATTGTTTGATCTTGTGGTTCCCTTTAGACGGCTGTCTCTGGGATGTGGCTGTCCGGCTTAACACCCTTCTGACCAAAGAGAATGAACGTCTCCGTCAGCTGACAGATGATCTCCAGCAGAAGCACAGTCACATGACCAGCGAGGTTGGTGTTTGATTTGTGAACATGGTTATGGGTTTGTCATACTAAGTGCTCACGGTGTGTATGTGTGTGTGTGTGTTTAGTCTCGTTCATTGGGCCGTGCGGCAAACCGTGCTGATAACAGAATCAGTGAGCTGCAGGTTCTGATAGAGGAGCTGCAGTGGGATATGGAGAAGTTCAGACGAAGGGAAAATCGCCTTAACACGCACCTTACAGAGGTGCTGGAGAGGGTAAGTGTCTGTGGTTTACATTAAAGTCAACACAAAACCCATGCCACACTTTTTGTTCTTAAATATTTACTTGCAAATAAAGGCTTTTGCTGTTTTATCCCAAACTAAACAAATATTTGAAAGATGCAACATATTTTTGTTGTCATACAGTCTGGTAGAAATGTTTTTATTTGTTTATGTGCTCTTTCGTCATAACTAGGTAAACAGTAAAGGTTATAAGGTGTGTGGTGAAGCAAGCAGTGTTTGTGGGACCATCACTATCAACAAAAGGAAGGTAAAAGAGTCTTGCATGCATGAACGCTTGCATCACTGTGGCATAAATGTTTACACTTCAATATGTCGTGCATTATGGGTTTCATAAGCTGAACATTTTGTTGGTTATTTATATTAATAAACGTTTTCTGTGATGTCTGACTCTGTCATAGGGAATGATCTATAGTATTTGATGTTGTTGTTGTTGTTAACAGTGTTTGGCAGGTGCTTAAATAATGTTGTTTTAGACATGCATACATGAATTTTTTCTTATAACACTGATGCATATTAAATCTTTTTGCCCCCTGTTAGTTTGAGGAGATGAACAGTGAGTTGGAGGAGAACAGGGAGCTGGCGGAGAATCGGCTGAGTGAACTTCAGAAACTCCAACAAGATCTGCAGACGGTTTATCAGGAGAACAACAACATGAAGGTAAAAAACATTTATTTGTTAGGTTCACCTAAAGACCTTGAAAGTCCGCTGTCAAATAATATGGAATTAAATCTGATATTCAACTTTTGGAAGTGGAAAATGACTGATCACTTGCATATATTGTCCTTGGGAATACATATACTGATAAAATGTATACATTAAATTAGGTTTTGACTGGTTAACCGAAGGTGAGAATTTATAATAGATAGGGATGCACCGATATGGACATTTTGGCCGATACCGATAACTCTTTAAATGAGGGATCGACCGATATGTATTTTTCAGTGCCGATACCGATTTTTGTTTCATCAGCCTTAGCCGATGACCGATACAGGCTGCCGATTTTCTTGAGCCGATATTTGGAGCCGATACTGGTTTTGCTCACTCAATTTACATCATAAAAATTATGTAAAAAATGGCATGTTGTTAAAAAGAGATGTTATTAGTTTGCACAGTTCTTACATTTATTGTAGTCTAGGACTACTCTAATCCCTGTCCAGGAAACCGCCCCATAGAGATAAAAAAAACCCCACTTTGTTCAGCTATGATCAGCTGTTAAGCCGAGCTTTCAATGTTGTCGTGAAAAGGTTGGTTGTTTTTAGTCACATGACCTGCAATCGCTTGCGGGTTCCAGCACTCTGTCTGTAAATTATTCCAGAAAAATCGGCAAACACGGCAGCCATATATCGTCCGATGCCGATACACATAAAACTCGCAAATATCGGCCCGATATATCGGCCGGCCGATATATCGGTCTATCACTACTTTAAATTTGGGGGCGATAACCGATATCTATAGGCCGATAAATATTCATATTACTTTCACAATGAAAAACTTGCAGACCGCTGACATCTTGTCTTTGCGCTAGACTAGCATACTCTTCTTAAGCCTGCAACACGTGTCATCTTCGTGCTATGTCACAGAAAGCACCAATCAAAACTCCACATGGCCAGCAATGAGCAAGTGAAGTGGTTCAACAAACCAAAATAATCCATCATTTATCGGCATTCATTTATCGGCCTAATTTTTCTATCAGACTGATAATATTAAAAATAAGCAGTTATCGGCCGATAACGATATGTCGGCCGATATATCGTGCATCCCTAATAACAGATTAATATTATCAGTTAAAAGAAAAAATATTTGTTAACGCACGCTGCGTGTCTACACATGCCTACAGACGTTTCGCCATTATCTATCCTTAATTTATGAATGGCCTGTAAAAGACACAAATTATTGCTGCCCTGGTGGTCTTATTTTACTGCATATGTGTCCGTGCTTGAGTATGGTTTGGAAGCTGCACGGAGACGCACACGTCCTTACAGACCTTTGCTGATCGCCTCTTTCCTAGACCCTGACCATAAACATCTAGCTTTTTGCACAAACAGAGAAAGCAAAACTTTTTGATATGTTTACTGCTTTAGAAATGGCCACTGAGACAATCCGCCTTTGGATATGAATCCTCTTTTTGATAATGTAATGTTGCGTGAAAATTTGATAATGTATGAGTTCTGGTTCTGGTGTTGATCTGTTGCTGCTGTTTGCATGTTCAAATTAAATATTAAAAATTAAAATGTTTATGTGTTTATCGGGTCATAGACAACCGTCAACTGTATTTTACCCAATGACAATTTAATATTGAAATCTTATCATTTAATAGTTAATGTTCAGATAACAAGCTGTGGGGAAAATTTACTGAAATGAACATCCCTACAATAAATGCATTGTAAGTCACTTTTGATAAAATCATCTGCCAATTTCATAAAAAAAGGTTTAGGGAACATTAAATTGCATATTGTTAGAGTTTGTAAGGATGTATTGTGTCATTTCAAAATCCTTGTCAGACATCTACACTAGCTGCATTTCCATTACCTTCAAATTGTGCAAATAAATAAAAACACAGCAATTTTGCATAAACTCCCGTATATCACAAAAAAGTTGAGGTTGTTTTTCAGGCAATTCGAAGAACAATTCGAAGGAATTTATTGCAAAACTAAAAAAGGAATTTATCGCAAAACTGCAATTTACAGGTCACCTGACGAGCGTAACAAAGTCACATAATGATTTTTAAAATATGGCATGGTATGTTTGGTTGGAGGACAAAACAGACGAGGTGTGTTCAACTTCATTGATGCATATGGTGTCACAAGAACCGACAAGCGCATGAGATCAAAATACAGCAAGAGCGATTCGGGATTTCGGGAGCGATTTGAAAGCTCTGTATGCTTTCAAATCGTTCTCGCTAGGGGTGGGCCGATCCACTTTTTCCATTGCCGATCCGATTTCGATACCTAAATTCTGAGTATCGACCGATACCGATCCAATTCTAGTATTTTTCTTGATCCATTTGAATTGTGTGTGTGTGTGTGTGTACACACATAAATAAATATACACACACATATACACACAAAATCTGAAGAATATCATGTAAAAAGTAAAACTCATTTAAAATGAGATGCAAGTTAAAAGAAGGTAAGTGTTCTTAAATATTTATTAATAATGCCAGTTTTTGAGTGGACATAGGACTGAGCAAATAAATAGTTCAAGTACATTTTTACTTAAAGGAACACGCCCACAGCACGCACCGAGATGAGACGGCCCCGTTATTCTGATATCCGATCCAGCAAAAAAGGCCTGGATCGACCCGACCCGACCCCCCCCCAGTTCTCGCTGTATTTTATTGTCATTTGCATGTCGGTCTGCACGGTGGCGTATGAAGTCGAACACACCTGTCTCCATGGATTCTGGAATGAATTACTGCTAGCCAAAAAATTACATTTTAGTCGCATAACACCGATTCATAGAAACGCTATAATAGTTTTTGTCGACTGTCAGAAAACAATCAGAAAATGGTCCCTAGACAGGGTTTCCATGTGGGTCTTAAAAAAAGTGTTCAATTTTAAAATCAAAATGTATGGCCTTAAAAAAGTCTTAAATTCGCTGTTCTAGGTCTTAAATTATTTTAAACAAGTCTAAATTTGTCTTCATTCTAAAACACATTTCATCATTGAGGATTTCTTAAAACTTTGTTCTGAAGTATCAAGGGATAAAAATATCAGCAAACTGTACAAATCTTGTCATTTCGTCTTGCGGGGTTCGTCTCATCACACCCCAAGAAAAAAATATTTTTTTGTTATGAAAGAAAAAAGATCTTAAAAACTAGGGATGCACCGAAATGAAAATTCTTGGCCGAAACCGGAAACCTAAAAAAGGAATCCAAGGCCGAAAAACCGAAACTGAAACACCGAAAGAAATTATTATGCCAATTATTAGTACAATTGCATTTATGGCTATCACTGTGTACTAAATTTACTAGGGGTGTGTGACAGATAAAAACTCACAGTTCGGATCACATTACAGTTTTTGAGGCACAGATCAGATTATTTGTCCGATCAGCAAAAACAGGTGGGAAAAATCTAATAAACAATAAAGAAATTGCAAACATTTACAAAAAAAAGTTGTACATTAATAATGTCTGAAATTAGCATTGGGTACAGAAATCAAATTAAATGAATCATTACACAATAAATTAAATATATTATTATTTTTAGAGCTATTTGTCTCTTTGTCATGGGTTGTTTGATTAACATTAATGACACAGACTTAAGCAGGTTAATCTGACTGTAATCTATACATACACTTAAGACATAAACAAATGTTTTTATAAGAAAAAAAAATACTGTGGAGATAATTTTGTTTATATGTGCCCTATCAATAACAGAGAGATTTTATGTTTGCTTGTTTTTTTCTCTCTCCTATGTGCACTATTGAGGGCACTTAAACGCGCGCGCACACATAGAGACGGAGGGTGAATCCCAAACAGCGCAACAGTCGCTCCACATAAAAACGTTACGTTGTGTTTCATTGCTTTATTCGCCAAATGTTTTTTAATGGATTACAGTATGAGACACTTTAGCGCGACTCTCTCTAAAGTTTACACATCAAGACATGCTTAATCTTTGCAGACGCGTGCAAACAGCTTGACCGTGAGTGAAACCTGCTTGAGCACGAAGGGGAGGGGTGGGAGACGACTGATCAACGTGAGTGAAACCCAAGCGCTAGCGCACGGATGGGAGGGGCGCGGTTGACATTCATTTTCAGCTGACTTTTTCGGCTGGATTTTTATTTCGTCCCGAAACCGATAATGCCAATTTCGGCAACCGAAATTTCGGTGCACCCCTATAATAAAAACACATGGACGCATGCACACTGGACTATAAAATTGGATTTTATTGTGGTGATATAGGTCTTAAATTTAATGCATAATGCTCTTAAAAATGTCTGAAAATGTCTTAAATTTGACTTTGTGAAACCTGCAGATGTCACTGGGGCAGTACTTTTTTAAAAGGTCCAAATATGTACCTCTGAGGTACTAATATGAACTCTTTGGGTATAAAGGTGTACGTTTGAATCGGTTCTGCCCCAGTGACAGATAGGGACCATGTTTTCAACCATTTTTCTGTCAGTGTATGCTGAAAATTCTGATTTGCTGAAAAAAGACCTCAAGTAATGAATAATTGACGATGGGTCGTTGAGTTTAAGAAAATAATGCACAATGCAGTGCGAAGCGAAGTGCCATTACACCACGGGTGTGCATTATTTTCAAATAATTCAAAGGACTGGAGTCAATTATTCCGCTTATACCACAGTTAACACAAACATTGCTCTGGTGCCTATTTTTAAGACATTTGACAGGTTAGGTGTGCGGTTTACAGAAAAATAATTAACACCCATAGAACATTTCTCAACCAATCAGAACAAAGCACTCAGATAATACACACAGACCAAATTTTTCAAGGCGCAGTTTTGAATCATCATATAAATTGGGGCTCATTCAGATTCTTTACAAATGTATTGATGGATTGAGTGCGTTATATGTGCTGTTTTGTCGTCAGGTGGAGTTGTTGTCCAGGGCTGAGGAGGTTGCCAGAGAAAGCGCAGAGTATCGCTGTCTGCAGTCTCAGTTCTCGGTGCTCTACAATGAGTCTCTGGTGTTGAAATCTCAGCTCGACGAGACCAAAGCACGACTCAATACGACCAGGACCGCCCGTCTGCGCCAGCTGGACCACATGGAGGTACAGACTTTCACATGTATACAGGAAGTAGGTTCCCTCAGAAATGCTTCTGATCGACAGAATCGAGTTGACTTCTGATCGAGTTTCTGGTTGCAGTTAGCATCTTTAGCGTAAAGTTCTTCTGGTTTGTGTTTCGTGGTTTATCTGTTAATATGTGTTTCAGAATGATGAGGTGTCGCTGCAGCGTAAGGTCCGTACTGAAGTGATTCAGCTGGAGGACACCTTAGCACAGGTGCGCAAGGAGTACGAGATGCTGAGGATCGAGTTTGAGCAAACACTAGCTGCTAATGAACAAGCAGGTAAACTTACATTTCTCATTGGGGTTTTTTGTGGGTTTGCTTGGATCATTATTTTAATTAATAATTTTTTTGCATTTAGGCCCTATAAACCGTGAAATGCGACATCTGATCAGTACACTGCAGACTCATAACCAGCAGATGAAAGGAGAGGTGGTTAAATATAAGCTTAGACTGAGAGAGGCTCAGCAAGAGCTCAACCAGGTTAGTGCACAAGCCATCACAGTCACCGTGAGAAAGTGAAATGTGATTTTATGTTAATAATGAGTTTTTATTGGTCTCTAATAGCTCCGTGCCGCCAAAGGCAATGCTGCTGTCCAATCGCAGTCAAGTACAGAGCTGGAAGTGAAGGAGGAGATCACCTCCCCAGTTACACCAGCACAGACAAGTGATGTTTCTATCAAGACAGAGACAGATAGCGGCTCGGCTACACCCAGCACCACTGGTAAGGAGCTTTTATTTAGGACACAAGTTTGAATGTGATCCACGTGGTCATTTTGGGCGCGTTGTTGATCCAATTCATCTTAGGGTTTTATTTAGCTAGAAGTGAAAATCTAATTTGATAGATGTTTTCTCTTAACTCATTCGCCGCCAGCCTTTCTGTTGAAAAGTTGCCCACCAGCTTTTTTTGTAATTTTCACAAAACTTTCACAAAATGCATTCCAGGAAAGTTTCTTCTAAAAATATATAAACATACAAATATATCAAATGAAAGAACAGACCCTCTGCTTCCAAACAAACAAAACGGAAAAAACTTTCATCTTATCTATATTTTTTCTCTGTTTATAAACTCTTAAATGTGGGTATTTTTCTTTAATAATATTTTTTTAGCAAAACGCAGAAATAATTGCATTTTTGTAATGTCATTTTGTTAGAGATCAGATTCAGAACGATTATCAAAACATACACAGAGTTTAAAATTAGTAAAAACAAATTTGCTTCAGTTATTTTATAAATAGTGGATAATCGTGGTATTACAGATTAACATAAACCCTCATCAGCATGCAAATGTTTTCTCTTAATTGACAAGATAACTCGTCAATGGTGCGAAAAGAGTCAATAATTGATTAATCTTTTTTTATTGATTATCAAAATAATTGTTTAAGTCTAATGGTAATTTATCCAGTCTGACTTCTTAACACAGTTTGATTCCTCATGCTCAAATATAACATTATAAAACGGGCAGTTCTGGTTCTTCATTCTGATTGGTTGAAACGCGTTTTAAGCCGTGATAAAATACCCCGGTAAACTCATGGTTCAGACCGCATTACAGGAGTATCACTGCGCCACTGTTGCTGCGTACTGATTTATGAAAATAAACACTACAGTCTTTAATCATATTTTTTATATGTCTACAATTGCACAATTATGGCGATATCCAAATAAATGTCAATAAATATTGTTGAGTCATCTCATCAATAAAGATAAAACGCTCCCAGAGTAGTGTCTACCTTAAATTCATATTTCCGCTATCCACTGGGTGGCAATCTTACCCAACTTAAACACTGCCGCATTCACTCAACACTAAAAACACTGTGTAAGTTTTGATCAGGATCTGAATATGATCTCTTACAAAAGTTCTTCACAAAAATGGAATTATCGCCGTTTTTAGCTAAAAAATTTAAGAGGTGATAACTGATAAGAGAACAAATGAAGGTAGGATGAAACGTTTTTTTTTTTTTTTTTTTGAAAGCGGATGGTCTGTTCTTTCATTTGATATTTTATGTTTATTTAAAGAAGATAATTCTTCTGTAAGGCATTAAACTAAAACTGGTGGCAACTTAAAAAAAAAAAAACGCTGACGGGGAAAGAGTTAATCATGCTTCCAAGCATATTTGATCATCACTTCAACAGCTGCACGATATAAATGTTAATGTATATTTTAGATGAATGTTGATTTATAAAATAAACATCTCAGTCTTTAATCATATTTTCATTGTGTCTTTGCTGCGTCTGTGTTGTTTGTGAACTGCGCTCTGTTGCAGCCACACTCGATTCTGAGGAACTACTTTGTTTGGCGGAAGAGCAATATTTGTACTTATATAATTATAACTTATTTGTGTTTTATTTTATGAAGTCCTGCTAACGTTATGGGTATGAAGTAACCGTTTTATAAAAGCAATAAGCCCCGCAAAGCAGTCGGGTTACAGTGCATTTTACAACAGCTAAGGGGGTTTTAGGCACTCTGCTTCGTGTCGTGCCTAACAACGCCCCTTAGCTGTCATAAAATGCACTGGTAACCCACTGCTTCTTAAGGCTTATTGCTTTATTTGGACACATGACAGATGATATTTGTGCAAAAAAGCAATGCAGGAAGTATAGTGGAAGTCCTTATATGGGCATTTATATATAGCGCACACATACCAACCAAGAGCTGACACAAAATCAAAGTCACCAAAGAAGTGTGTTGTTGTTTATGAGGGAAAATGTAACCCAAAGAACCCAGCGTTATGGAAACAATGGATGTAGTTTGTTTATATGGGGTGGCAGCGGAGTTGTGTAAACGACACAAACATGTAGTGAATTATAAGTTATCCAGAAAGAGTGGGATAATGTTTTGTGTGTGTGTGTGTTAGCAACAACAGCGTTTGTTATGTGAGCTTTAATTATTAATCAGTACTGTTTGCTAAGGGAGTCCTTTTATTTTATACCATGGTAATATTTTCTTACGTGCTCTTTTGTTTTGAAAGAAAGTCATGTGACAGCTAAATTTTTACTGTCAGCATGTGTTTCTAAATTTCAGTCTTTTTCTCATCAGGTGTAACAGTTAAGACAGAACTGGGTACAGAAACAGAGACTGTGGTAAAAGAGGAGGAAAAGGAGAAAGATAAGGATAAGGAAAAAGAAAAGGAGAAGGAACACAGAGAAAGAGAGAGGATGAACCGTGGTAGTACTGGGGGCGGAGTTGTGAAAGAAGAGAGAGATAAAGCCAGCACCAGCAGCAGCCAATCAGAAGACTTAGCGCCTGAACGCTGCGCTGTGATTGGAGTTCCTAAACGGAAGGAGGTGGAGCAGTTGAAAATAGTCAGGGTGGAGCTTAAGTAAGTTACACCACATGTTAATAGAGATCATTGATGGTGCTAAAGTTGATTGTGATGATGATGATGCTGATGCAGGAAAGCCCAAGAGTCCCAGAGGGAGATGAAGCTTTTGTTGGACATGTACCGCTCCGCTCCAAAAGAGCAGCGAGACAAAGTACAACTGATGGCAGCGGAGAAGAAGACCAAGTCAGAGGTGAGTAATAGATCAGTCACATGACATCAACAATCTCATAGTGACATCAGCAGCGACATCAATCTCAATTTTTGTCTTTAAAGGGCACATAGTTTGTAAAATACACTTTTACAAGATATTTGGACATAAATGTGTCATTAGACCGTCATACTGTGTTGATTTTCTTGTTAATGTGACATCACGCTGACTAAGCCCCGCCCACGGCCCCTGTTAAATTTTACCCAAAAGCTTTGTTACCACGTTGTAGCGCTAATGTGGCTGAAGATACTATTGTCTCTGAAAGCGCTCGCTGTTTGTTGGTAAGGGAGGGAGGAGTTGTAGCTCATTTGCATTTAAAGGTACACACATGAAAACAGCGCTTTTTTGCTACCCAATATGTGCCCTTTAAATTTTTTATTTACCTCTATTATGTTGAAAAACCTACAGCAGCAAAATTATAACATAAAGTGCTGTGCATGTAATGTGCATTTACTTGCATGTAGGGCTGCGAAATGATTAATCGCGACGAATCATTTGCAGAATAAAAGTTTTTGTTTACATCATATATGTGTGTATATAAATACACACAGGTGCAAGTGTATATATATATATATATATTTAAGAAATATTTACATGGGTATATACATTTTATATTTAATTTATATAATATATAATTATAAATACTTTATAAATATACAGGGAAAAATCGATTTATATATTTATACATAATTATAGACCCCTTCACGGTTCACGTCACAGGCGGTTCCCACTGCGCATGTCAGGGTCAGAAAAGCCGTTACAGCAGATTGAGTTGTGTATTATTCGGTATCGTCAAAAATGCCTACTTACGTCGTGGGCTGTGAAAATCGCACCAGGTCTTCCGTTAAGTTTTCGCGATTCATACAGAATCTCAAAAACAAAAAAATACAACATCTGCCTCTGCAAGCAATTAACGTGCAGACTGGGACAATGCAAATATTAAAGAGGCTTGTGTTTGTAGTGCTCACTTCATTTGAGGTAAGTCATCATTTTCAGCCCTGTTAGATTAAATTATAAAGCCTGGATGGTATGAACAGTTTGACCCCATGCTGCGTGCGCATCCAATAATCATTCAATGTTTACAAACCTTGAAGGGGTCTATTAGACGCAGTACAAATGATTCTGCGAAAGATTAGCCTTGATTAATTACTACTTGCATGCAACACTTTTCACGAAGACTTTCAACAAGAATGTCTTCGATCTTTTATAGTTAAATAATACAAGTAGTAAAAATGTGTGTTGCGTATGTGTTTACAGGCGGAGGAGCTCCGGCAGAGGGTTCGAGAGCTGGAGGAGAAGGAGAGGAGAGAAGGAAAGAAGATGGCAGATGAAGAGGCTCTGAGAAAGATTCGTTCAGTAGAAGAGCAGATCGATATTCTTAATAAGAAACTTTCCCTCGCTAAGCAGGTGGGACTGTACATAAGACTGGGACTAAATCTGTGTTTGTGCTTTTAAAAAATATCAAACATTGTGCTGGAGATTCTGAATCAGTCTCTTTTTCTCGGAGGAGGAGGATGCGCTGCTGAGCGAGATGGATGTTACCGGTCAGGCCTTTGAGGACATGCAAGAGCAGAACATTCGTCTTATGCAACAGCTCAGAGAGAAAGATGATGCCAATTTCAAACTCATGAGTGAGCGAATCAAATCCAACCAAATCCACAAACTTCTCAAAGAGGAGAAAGAGGAGCTAGCCGACCAATTGCTTACACTAAAAACACAGGTTAGTGGACTTTTATTGTTCTTTTATTTTTAGATTACATTTATTGTAAAAAAAAAAAACATGTTTAATGGATTGCTATGAGTGTTGGTTGTTAGGGCAAACATCACTACTACTACTAATGCTTTTCAATTTTGCATATTGATAGAAAGAAAAATAGAAAACATACACATATAAATGGTTTGGTTAGATTTCATAATTATTTTGCGGAGGGTAAGCAGCTTTGCAGAATGGATGTATGAATGTTTTGCACTACTAACTCTATATGGCTCTTTATATATTTAATTGTTCGTAGGTTGATGCTCAGTTGCAAGTTGTACGAAAGCTAGAGGAGAAAGAGCGCCTGCTGCAGGGCACCATCAGCGCTGCAGAAAGAGAGCTGGCTCTTCGCACACAAGCATTAGAGATGAACAAACGCAAGGTATGCAAACATGCAGCATCAAAAAATCTTGTTGAATTAAGTTGTTTGGCACGCGCAAAAAGCCAAAAGTATAGTCATTTTTTAGTTATAGTTTATTTGACTCCTACTTGTACATAATCACAGACATTCAATGCATGTGCACAAAATGCAATGCATCTCCTGGGCTACATACTAGGGCTGCACGATAAATCGCATGTGTTTGTCACGCACATCTCGTCAGTAATGCCGGTTCCTTGATTAGTATTAAATCGCCATCAGCTGTTTTCAGAGCCGTAGTTCCCTGACAATCGGGGCAATTTCGCATTAATTATCGCGGACGTATTGCCTGCGATAGGTATGCGATATGGCCCAAATTGTCAGGGAACTACGGCTCTGTGCAGTTAATGTCGAGCCATCTGAAAACAGCTGATGGCGATTTAATACTAATCAAGGAACCGGCATTACTGACGTGATGCGCGTGGTATCGCATGCGATTTATCGTGCAGCCCTACGACATACTACATTCTTTTGTAGGCGCATGTGCGGTTCAAATATCCAGCAGTTTGTGTACAGAACATGCGCACTCTTCTGATGATGAATATAGCGTCATGTGTACACGTTAAAAAATTGATATTCTTCGGCCTTCACAGTAAAAGGATAGCCGCTAGTCTTTGATTGAACATAGGTTGTACATTCTTTATTGCAGTGCATTATGGGATTGAATCATAGATATATACACTAGATGTCGCCTTGGGGTTCTAAGCATACGTCAAAACTTGGAACAGGGGTCTTGTCATAGGAAGTAGCTAGGTAATGCTCTAGCACTATGCGGGTGATTCTCACAAAAACTTGGTTTTAAAAATGTGAAGCATGAAAATGTAAAAATTGCTTAAATTTACTTTTTTTCCCACCAGACATTGAAAAACGAAGTCTGGAGTAAATGGGAACATTAATTTAAAAACTTTTACTTATCATTTAACACTTTTTGTAACATAATTTAAAAAATTTGTCCTAAAAAATCTCATTACCGCAACAGTCAGAAAACATCAACACTGACATATTTTCAAAATGACATGACAAACCTGAAAGAACATAATTTGGAGATTCTGCACATGCATTTAAAATCAAAGTATTATGCTTCTATTAGTTAAATTAACATTTAATAAGCATCTGTTGCGGTAATGATAATCAAAATGTCGTGTAAGCATTCTGACAAGACAATATTTCAAATTAACTGTAAAAAAATGATCTTACCTGGTAGCCATCTTGAAGTAACTGGTCCATGTGCTTGGTCACTCAAAATCAAACTTTATTAAAATTCTGTATGTGTGCTTAAACTGTTCTCAAAAAGTGTTGCGGAGGATGAGAACATCAGGCATGGACACATCATTTTCCTAATTTTTCTTCATTATTATTATACATGAATATTCAGTAAATATTTTTTCTGTCATCTAAAGTAGTCTAGCAAAACATCCATTTATTTTTTTTCTTAATATTTTTGTGTTAATTTGATTAAATTACAACATAACGCATGTTCAAACACAGCCGGACACATTGCGGTAATGAGAATTTCAGCAGAAAATGAGATAAAATTTACAATTATAAATTCTTATGTTGAAATCACACATTGTGCAAGGTTAGAACACAGTATTGTGTTAATTCTGATGCTTTGTAATGTTACTATATTACACATTTTAAAGCTAAAATCATTAGTGCTGTGGTGTTTCAATGGTTTCGTGAGAATCACCCATGCATTATATTAAGAAAAAATAGATTTTCATAATATCAACACTTTTAATTTTTTCTGGACTCAATGCTAAATACATGTCTGACCGTTGGAACGAACACAAAAATAAACTAGAAAATCGCATTCATGATGATTATGGTGATTTTATTTACGTTACACCTTTGCCTACGATGACGCTGATTCAGGGCTCCCCTGTTTCAAGATGGCGGCTCAATTTGAAGCATTCGTTCCAATGAACTGCCATAGCCAACATAGATATAAAGGCTAGATGGCTCGTCCGCGCTGCTGGCCAATTGAGTGCAACGTCCGCATTTTGGCGGCCATCTTAGGACAGGGCGCTCGCTCACTCGTAGCATTGAGTTTTAATGATGCAGGTACTTTTAAATGACCATAACTTGCTTAATTTTTTACCGATTTTCAAACGGTTTGGTTTGTTATAAACAATGACACTGCATACCTATACTAAAAATAAAAAATAAATTCATGAAACATGTTAAAGCATCCAGAATTATAGCCACGTTAATAACGTTTGTAAAAACCCAAACCGTTTGAAAATCGGTGGAGAGTTGAGCGAGTTGTGGTCATTTGGGGGTGCCTGCACCATTGGGCTCGGCGCTGCGGGTGAGCGGGCGCCCTGTCCTAGGATGGCCGCCGGGTGATGCCGTTAGGGACTCCGCCTTGAGCCATCTAGCCTTTATACATATCTATGATAGCCAAGGCGACATCTAGTGTACATATCTATGGCACTATCATTTAAGACACCACTACAAAATGGCCGTCCCCTCAAATAGTGCACTATTTAAGGGTATAGGGAGCCGATTCGATTTCATAATTTTTATCGCAAATGACAAAATATCACCCATCCCTGCTCTTGACACAACCTAAATAATATCTAATATATGTCTATTAGTGTGACACAGATCAAATTTCCACACATTATGGTTTGAGGAATGCTGTTGAGAGTTTTCCCTGTTTTAGGCACAGGATTCGGTGTTGCTATCCGAGGACGTGCGATCTCAGTTGGAAGGAGTACAGCAGAGGTTGGGTGCTGTCAGAGAGGAGGTGGTCGAGAACAGCATCTCCCGTGAGAAAGAGTCCTTCAATGCTCGACGGGCACAGGTGCGTGAACACTGATCAGCTGTGGTTAGTTCAGTCTTGGCTGTAACATTTGTCAGCCATAATCAAAAGTTTTACAGGGTTTTATTTCAAGTAGGTGTGTCAAAAGATTAATCACGATTAATTGCATACAAAATAAAATATATATATTTAAATATATTTTAAGATTATATATATTTAAGAAACATTTGTATGTATGTATGAATTTAACTAAAACATTTATACATATCCTAATTGTAAGTTTATACTCTTTTGAATATGTATTGATTTTGTTTTGCACTTCATGCGATGTGTCTTTTCAGGAGGATATATCTAAGCTACGCAGGAAAATAGAGAATGTAAAGAAACCTGCTGAGAATATTCGCAATGGAGATGAGATCCTCAATGAGGAAATCAACGATTACAAGGTCATTTATGATTCATCATATTTTTGTATGGGTTACCAGAATTAGATTTGCCGTGGTAGTTAATGTTTGTTTTTTCTGTTACAGGCCCGGTTGACGTGTCCATGCTGCAATTCACGCGTGAAAGACGCCGTTTTGACAAAGTGCTTTCACGTTTTTTGCTTCGAGTGTGTCAAGACACGATATGACACCCGTCAGAGGAAATGCCCGAAGTGCAATGCCGCTTTCGGTGCCAATGATTTCCATCGCATCTACATCGGATAAGCTCGCAATTCACAATATCCGAATCTGATTGGTCCAGTGCTTCAACATGTTTTGTGGGTGGAGCTTGTCCAGTTAATGAGCTCAGTTTTTAACATTCCATTTCATTTGCTGTACACAAACCAACCAAAGTGTTCATGTGGTAGATTTGTAGACACGGGTTTAACCAAACAAACTTTTGGTTACATTCCACAAGCTCATTTCCACCATCGTTTTACTCATAAAAGCTGCTTGTTTAAACTGCCTAGACCTGATCTCCCATTCCACCTCCACTTTACATTTTCTACCCTCAATAAAACTGAGCCAGTGTGAATCTAAGTGATAGTCTTTATTGAGACTTTTTGAAAGACTTACTGAAAACAAGCTGCTTAGTAAACTAGGAAAAGGGTTGGGTTCAGTTTGCTTATGGACGGCTGGTGTTTTTGTAATTTATGTAATGTTTACTTTTTACATGTTTGACTGCCTGCTTGTGATGGTTGTGCAACTTCTTCATACATTAAACTGTAGAAATTAAATATTACTTCTTTGTGCTCTTTTCTTGTTCTTAAGAATGATATGTACACTCACCTAAAGAATTATTAGGAACACCATACTAATACTGTGATTGACACCTTCAGAACTGCCTTAATTCTACGTGGCATTGATTCAACAAGGTGCTGAAAGCATTATTTAGAAATGTTGGCCCATATTGATAGGATAGCATCTTGCAGTTGATGGAGATTTGTGGGATGCACATCCAGGGCACGAAGCTCCCGTTCCACCACATCCCAAAGATGCTCTATTGGGTTGAGATCTGGTGACTGTGGGGGACATTTCAGTGAACTCATTGTCATGTTCAAGAAACCAATTTGAAATGATTCGAGCTTTGTGACATGCTGCACTATCCTGCTGGAAGTAGCCATCAGAGGATGAGTACATGGTGGTCATAAAGGGATGGACATGGTCAGAAACAATGCTTAGGTAGGCCGTGGCATTTAAATGATGCACAATTGGCACTTAAGGCCCTAAAGTGTGCCAAGAAAACATCCCCCACACCATTACACCACCACCACCAGCCTGCACAGTGGTAACAAGGCATGAAGGATCCATGTTCTCATTCTGTTTACGCCAAAAACTCTACCATCCAAATGTCTCAACAGACGTCGAGACTCATCAGACCAGGCAACATTTTTCCAGTCTTCAACTGTCCAATTTTGCTGAGCTTGTGCAAATCGTAGCCACTTTTTCCTATTTGTAGTGGAGATGAGTGGTACCCGGTGGGGTCTTCTGCTGTTGTAGCCCATCCGCCTCAAGGTTGTGGGTGTTGTGGCTTCACAAATGCTTTGCTGCATACCTCCGTTGTAGCGAGTGGTTATTTCAGTCAAAGTTGCTCTTTTATCAGCTTGAATCAGTCGGTCCATTCTCCTCTGACCTCTAGCATCAACAAGGCATTTTCGCCCCCAGGTCTACCGCATACTGGATGTTTTTCTCTTTTCACACCATTCTTTGTAAACCCTAGAAATGGTTGTGCGTGAAAATCCCAGTAACTGAGTAGATTGTGAAGTACTCAAACCGGCCTGTCTGGCACCACCAACCATGCCATGCTAAAAATTGCTTAAATCACCTTTCTTTCCCATTCTGACATTCAGTTTGGAGTTCAGGAGATTGTCTTGACCAGGACCACACCCCTAAATGCATCGAAGCAACTGCCATGTGATTGTTGATTAATGAGAAATTGAACAGGTGTTCCTAATAATCCTTTAGGTGAGTGTATATTACCTTTGCACTCAATGATTTGTAGGCACATATTACAAGTGTTTTTGGGGTGCTTTACACCTAGGTGGGATTTGAGACCTGTGTGGTTATCTTGCTGTGGTGCCACAAAGCCATACTGTCCGTCTCGATTTCGCTATAAACTCATCCAAAAGATTTTTGTATGAAATAAATGTAAACTCTAAAGCACGCTCGCACTTCATACGCGCTTTAAACCGGCTTCTCCTGTTGTATGACAGACGCGCAGAGTGGGCGGGAACTCGATATACCGTCTGTAGTGAAGACTTGTTTCATCACGCGCGCGCCGGTGGAGCTCTTCACACAGACAGACCAACACAAACCGGACTTTCAAAGCGGATACTCGCTCAAAAAAACTAAAAACCCGTCACCTGTTGCATGTTTGAAAACTTTAGAGATTTTTATTATACTTTTTTAAAAGACATGTAATCTTAATTTGTGCTTTGTATGATACCATATACAGTAAACGAGACGCTATTTTTAAACGCCCTTTAAGAGCTCGCGTTGCGCGCTACTCGAACCATTCACAGGCTATACTCAACCTTGAGATAGCATTGCTTTCATTATTAAACTATTATAGATGAGAGTTTATTCAGCTGTGCATGTCAGCTAACTGCTCAGTTAGGGCTATTATTTGCTTGGACTGTCTACGATTTAGAAACGAACTTTTTGGTCTGAGAGGACCTGCAGTCAGTGTTATTTTATTATAGCCTATGTGCGCCTTTTACGCCGTCAATAGAAACAAAGACACAGCTCGTTTGTCACAGAAGACTTATTTTGTACTTTTTGAATCTTTATCGCAGATATTTTGAGATAATCCGGGTGCAGGATGTCTTTTCACATCTGTGTTTCAAGAAGTTCGCAAACGCTGTTAGTTTTTGGGGTTTTGTTTCTGGTTCTTCCAGTTTTATGTCATGGGTTGGAGTTTACCGAGAAGTCCAACATAAATAAATTAAATATTGACAGTGTTATTATGGAGCCTCTGGATGGACTGAGACAATATGTGGAGTCAGTCGTCGGCACCCATGCAATTCAGATGGGCGTTGAGGTAAACAAAATTTTGATTCACTTTTACTTTTTAAATACAATCTCACATTTCCATTCCTTCTGTTATATACAATTCTAAATAACCTTTATGGAAACCTCTACCTCTCATTCTCTCATGAATGCATTAATAACTTTGGTATGTGGTATTGTTCTCATCTTACCCCTCTACTTGATCCTCCTGTAACCCCTGCACTCATCCTTTGCTCTGATTTCATCTGCTCATGTTCCCCTCCTCACCAAACTCTCTTTGAGCCAGAATGCTGTATTTTACCTTGACTCAGTGTTTGGTCCAGAGAACGTCTATTCTGTGGCTATGGTAAGAAAGTAAAAGTCCGTGTCGTGTTAGAGATCATGTCAAAGCATCTACACAAATTGATTTATGTGCTTGTTTTGACACGCAGCCTGCTCGTCTTTGTGTGAAAGCAACAACTGTCAGTGAACAAGTGCCAGAACAGGTGTTCAAGTGTTTATATCTCTGGCTCACGGCCAGAAGGCCACACAGAGCCTCTGTTGTAAACCAAGTCTTTGTATTTTATATTGGTTAAACTATTATAGATGAGAGTTTAATTAGCTGTGCATGTCAGCTAACTGCTCAGTTAGTTAGGCTATTATTTGCTTGGACTGTCTACGATTTAGAAACGAACTTTTTGGTCTGAGAGGACTTGCAGTCAGTGTTATTTTATTATAGCCTATGTGCGCCTTTTACGCCGTCAATAGAAACAAAGACAGCTCGTTTGTCACAGAAGACTTATTTTGTACTTTTTGAATCTTTACATACTTTCATGTAAAGAGTATTTGTCTTGTGTTGTATGCGTGTGTGCATGCGTAATTAAAGGGGCCATGGCATGAAAATCTGACTTTTTCCATGTTTAAAACCTGTTAAGCGTCACCGTCCCGTATACGGGACACCTAAGTTTACTTCAATATTGTTGAGGTAAATGTTAATCTATCACTACAAACTATATATTGTCGGAAAGGTCTAAGCCTCTAGAATACATATTTCAGCAGTGTTTTATAAAATAAATTATGTAGGGAGAGTAATTGATTAATTTATGAAGAGAGTGCGCCTCAAAACCTTTATATCCTGCTAAATGTCACTGTCTCGCCAGCGGGGCGCCTACGTTTACTTCCGTGTTTTCCATGTGAATTCTTATCCAATCCTGACAAACTATATATCGTTTGAAAGCTCTAAGGGTGTAGTTTCCATTTATCATCAGAATTTTGGGAAAGAAATTACATAGTGAGAGCCATTTTCTAAAATGCCACAGGTCCACAGGTGGGCCCATGTTGTTATTATATATTGGTAACACAAATACCCTATCTAAACCTAAAATATCTTGACAAACTATATATCATTGGAAAGCTCTAAGAGTGTAGTTTTCATATTTTATCACCATTTTGGAGAAATTATAACAGAGTAAGAGTCAGATTCTAAAATGTCACCGGGCCACAGGTGGACCCAGTTTGTTTGTCCATATGTATAGCACTAATACCCTATTCCAAACCTAAACAATTTTGACAAACTATATATCATTGGAAAGCACTAAGAGTGTAGTTATCATATATCTTTACCATTTTGAGAAAAAAATGACGTAGTGAAAGTCAGTTTCAAAAAGGTCACGGGCCCACATGTAGACCCAATATGTTTTTACATTTTTCTAACACTAACCCCCCACCCTAAACCCCAAAAATCTTGATAAACTATATATCACTGGAAAGCTCTCAGAATGTAGTTTTCATATGTCAAAGTCATCTGATGATAGAAATAATTTAGTGGCAGTTTTTTGTTACATGCCCCCCCCCTCCCATAGGAATGCATATTATTATTATTTATTCATAATGCTATATCCTATTATAAATCTTCAAAAATGTTGACAAACTATATATCATTGGAAAGCTCTTAGAATGTAGTTTTCATATTTCAAAATGTTTTAGCAGTAATAATAATGCAGTGAAAGTAATTGATTCATTTATGACAAGAGTATGCAGCAAACCGTTGACACCTACTGGCCGTTGTTGGTAAAACGACTAAAACTGTAACACAAACCTCATTTTTTGTGATTTTAACTTGAAATTTGGATCACAACTGCTTGAGACATATGGCTTCATGTTTACATTATTACTTTTTTTTAAAATTTACCTTTTTATAATTTTTTTAATAAAATTAATATGTTATTGGATTATTTTTATTTATTAAAATAAATGTAAACTGCTATAACAATTTTTCTGTTAAATATTTTCACCTGCTTACACTTCAGTCAAAAACCTTCAATTGTCTTCTTTAAAACAAGACCAAGATTAGGCTTCTAGACCAAAAAGTGCCAGAGTTATATTTATTTGAAGATGCACTTCAACTTTTCACCCCCCCACTCTAAAGGATAGGACGACGCTTAAGAGGTTAAGTGCTATGATTGGGTCCCCAGCGCTTCTATCAACCTAGAAAATGTGAAAAAGATCAACCCAGTAACTTAATTTTGGTAAACTATTCTCTACAAACACCTGAAAAAATAGGTAGTTTAAATTTGGCTCTCATTATGATGTCATAAGAAGCTCTTATTATAATAATACCGCCCCTTAAACTGCACTATCCAACCACAGCACTGCCATTTAGTGCAGAGAAAAGCACAATTGAGTTTTAGAGGCTGTTTACATTTGGCATTAACATGCGTTTTCGTCGATCGGAATCACAAGTGGACGACGTTAATGCCAGGCGTAAACGGTGTTCAAAACGTTTTGAACGCGTGCACTTTCGACCACTTTCAACCACTTTCAACCACATTCAGAGGTAGTCGAACCCCTTTCGATCGGATTGCTTTTGTATTGTAAAAAATCCGCCCTTCTCTCCGCCCATTTATCTAATCTGAGATACTGAACACAATGTTTTACGTCTTTTCAGACTTCTGGCGTGAACACATGGTGAAAAGTGCTATTTTTAGCCTTTCATTGATAAAACTAAAGCAGCTGATCTCCGCAGTTTCATTTTGCAAGCGTGTGAAAGTTGCGCGATCCTATTTCACTAATTGCGCTGAAACTTCAGAGAAAGCTCTAACATATACACGTAGAAAACACTGTCCAGCATGTTTACTTGCTAAACAAGCAGTGGACTCTGATATAATATTAGTTTGCGTCCATATAAACTCATAAATACTCCCACTCTCGTTTGAATGAGGCTATGTTTACATTAATGCGTTTATTCTTTAAAACGCGTTACTTTTGCTACGTTTACGCCTTTCATCTACACTACATCACCGTTTTCGACCCTCATAAACGGATTCGTTCGCAAACGCTGAAGACCCTGTTTTAGTTTGAGAACTCAAATGTTGCTCTGAGTGTAAATGAACGTAGACGGAGTCTTATGTAAACGAACAGCTGATGTTAACGTGACAGCGCATCATTTTCAAATGTTTGCAACGGAGGTTTTGCCAAAAATAGTTAACATCTACCAACCAGCTATTATAAACGTTATATCGGATTGTTTTAACATGTATCCTTATAGATAATGTCTGTTTTATATTAATGTTTGAGTATTGTTGGGTTTGAGTATTGTTGTAATGTGTTTATGTTTTGTTTAAATTTAGTTAGCTTACGAAAGATAGACTGTAATTTTAAACGCCATATAGGGCGTTGTGAAGGCCAATATGAAGGGAGAATTGTAATGGGTCAGACATTATTTTCCAGTTTAATGTAAGTTTTGTTTGCTACTTTAAAATGAATTTCGTTTCAGATAATTTGTCTCTTAATTTTAATCGATGTTTGTTGATAAGTTTTGTGAATATAAATTAATAAAAACAATAAACTCAACGTCATTAATATATAATGCTCGTTTAGGCGCTTGCGCTTTTAGCTATTTCTGTGTTGCTAGCGGAGGACGTGCACGGACCTCGCACACTTTAAAAAATTAATGCAATAAGCATTTCTGTAGGTTAAAGCAATACTTCACCTCTTACTATGTTCGATTGAAGTTTGCATTTGCTGACATTTTTTTTGCTTCAAGTTCGCTACTGTTTAGTACTGTTCACTTGAATGCTTTCTTTTTAAATCATAAAGACCTTTCTGTTTAGTTATAAAATCAAAATTAACCTATTAATCATATTAATATGTTGTAGGGGGGAGCTAGAACAGTATAAGACTTTCCCAAACACATTTTAATAGGTTTCAAAATAGTGTCTGTTATAGTTGCCAGCAAAGGACCCAGGTATGAATTTTTGTCAATATCGCACACCCCTAGGCTGCGTAAACGTGCAAAGGTAAGCTATTATTAGAGTAATAAGTTATTTTACACTTTTATGCGCATGCAGTTACGTGATTGGTCATGTTTCATGCATTTATGGTGGTGTATAGTGTGGATGAAGATTCTTTTTAAAATGCCAGTATAAACGAGGATCGTTTTCATTTTAAAATGCCGTTTTAAAACGCAAATGCTCTAATATAAACAGGGCCTGACAGCGTCTCGACAGACTGCCCCCTCACAGTATTCATGACAGAAGCGAACGAAAGTGGACAAAAGAGACTGATTTAAATACCAGGTGTAAACGTGATGTGTCTCCCTCGTCCACTTGTGATCCCATCGATGAAAACACATCTTAATAGCAAGTGTAAACAGCCCTATAGTTGCAACAAACCACCATCATTGTGATCAGTGTTTGAATTTCATCAGCTCCTTTGCATTTTAAAGGACACACCCAAAATGGCACATTTTTGCACACACCTACAAAGTGGAAATTTTAACATGCTATAATAAATTATTTATATGGTATTTTGAGCTCAAACTTCACATATGTGCTCTGGGGACACCAAAGATTTATTTGACATCTTAAAAAATCTTGTGCCATGGCCCCTTTTAATAAATGTTAAGAGCGGTGATGTCCAGCTGTCATACTGGCTGCTCTGCTTGCACACGGACAAACATAGGTCTTGTCATGCGCGCACACGCAAATACTATTGACGTTTATAGCCCACCTTTTTTTGCTTCTCTTAGATACCAAATTAAAAAAGTTAGTTTACTAAATTAAACTTAAAAGAATGGTTCACTCAAAACATGAAAATTCTGTTCTCATTTACTCACCCAATCAGAAGACGCGCATCGTACCGCATTACCACCTTGGGTGTGCATTATTTTCTAATAATTCAACGACCCGTCATCATGCATCATGAAAGCATCTTTTGCAGCGATTTTTGTGTGAGCATATCAGTGAACACCCCTGACCACTCGGTGAGTTTCACGTCTTTGTAAACGAAAGTTTAATGCATTTTAGGACGGATTGTTCCAGTGCACCTATGCAGCCATTGTAGAGGTGGGAGGTGATACAACAAACACCCGAAAATTCTCGGGCCAGCATCATATGTCCAAATTTCAGTCAAAATCGTTCTATTTCATCATAAACAATCTGAAAACAGGGCTTTAAGTGTAAAATACCGAACTTGTCCTTTAACCATACACCTTCAGATTAAATTATTTTTGAGCCGTATTGCATCTCATTGTAGGCTATTTGTTGCTAGCATAACCATTAACTTTCTCACCTTCCCTCCTTCTTTTTGTCTGCTCATCTTCTGCTGGCTTTCCAAATGATAATTTAGTTTGTTGCAGCCTTTTCATTTTCGGTCATTTGAATGAAAACCACTTTATTTTGAACAATGGATTTGTGGGTATTGAAGTTTATGTGAAATGTACGAGCGAGACACTGCGTTGCGTTCTTTAATTGGTTTAGGAAACACTCCGCTAGCCGACTACTTTCGTTTTGAGATGGCAGCGGGGCCTTTCTGTGGAGTTTCTGCATGTTCTCCATGACCATGTGTCAGCGTGGGTTTACTCCGGGTACTTCGGTTTCCTCCCACAGGCCAAAAACATGCAAGTTAGGCAAATTGGAGATACCAAATTGTCCCTCCCCCAACCAGTATATGGATCAACTTGTTTGAATAAAACTTGTGTATGGATTAAGTGGTTCTCGTCATGAATATAGCCGTAGATGCTGAAATGGAGTAAAGAAATAAAGGAAGAAGAAGGAGATGGCAGGGGTATCTGCAAGTATACACGTGTTACGTGACGGTTCGTAGATTCAAGGATAATTGTCTCGTCAGCTATTTTCACATCAAAATGAAACACTTCAAGATAAAACTACCGAGGACATGACCGGTGTCCTCAATGGTAGCTACGGTCATGCATCATGTAATCTATTCAAATCTAAACGGCCTTTAAACTATTTTTGCATGGCTCCCTGAAATACTCGTGTGATTTGTCAGTCATGACATTCTCTGCTAAACTCAATTTCTTTGCTATTTTTGACTATTGTGCATTCATACACATGTATTTGCAGCTTTTATTGGGGGAAAACACCAGTTTTTCAATATTTTACTATGTTCTTACCTCATCATACCTATCTTTTTTCAATGTTTACACTTAGCACTTAGTTTGCTAGTCTGGCGCAGTAATATTGACAGAAGTTTGAGCGAGAGGAGGAGTAGTCAGGACAGGAATGATGATGTTACTGTGCGCTGAGGTCGAAGTGCTGCAAACTAAGTCCTCTTCCGCCATACAATATAGTTCTCATTTTTTATCCACTTTTTGTTTTATAAATCGCCACGTTTTATTTTGTGCCACCATACATACTTGTGTAACTACTCATGTAGCCTAACAGTCTTTATATAGAGAAAACATGGAAGTGTTTGGTGGCTTCGAAATTCATCCTTGTTTGGATCCTAAATGTGCATTCACATCAGACGCGGTAGAGGCGTCAAGAACGCACTATTCGCATAGTTGGATGCTTGAACATTTGAGTTTACGAGACATTCACGACGAAATTTGCGTCATTGGAGGTGCTTCTGCGACTCCGCTGGCTTCCTGTAATCACGTCACTACTAGAGCAATCTCCTGATTGGTTAATGCAGCTCGATTTTCCACCAAAGTTCAGATTTTTAAACTTGCACGTTTGTTTGCGGCAACGATCAATTCGCGCATTCCGCGCCGCAGGAAGCCTCTTCACGTCTTTGCATTGTCTTAACATGTAAATCACTCGTGCTTGCCTCCTCTACCGCGTCTAGTGTGAATGCACAGAAATGGGGTTTGGCTAAATGGTAACACATTCACAAGGCGCTGTACAAAGATTAGGTGTACGCATTGAATAAAGATAGGTAAGTATTAATTTGTCATATGATATAAGAACATAGTAAAATATTGAAAAACTGTGGTGTTTTTCTTTAAACAGTGCATTAAATCTTTACATGTCTGTTCCCTGGAGTTTCAGCCCATCATCTTTGCATTGCTAACTCAAAACTCTACCAAGCTGTAATAATATATGTGTGTGTGTGTGTGTGTGTGTGTGTGTGTGTGTGTGTGTGTACCTGGTAATTATCACGTTAAGATAGGAATACCAGTGTTTTTGTGACCTTGTGGGGACATTTTGATGTCCCCATGAGGAAACAAGCTTATAAATCAAACAGAATTATGTTTATTAAAAATGTGAAGTAGTAGAAGGGGTTCTGTGATGGGTGGGGTTAGGGAGGGGAATAGAATATACAGTTTGTACGGTATAAAATGCATTACGTCTATGGAATGTCCCCACAAAACATGGAAACCAGTGTGTGTGTAAAAGGAATAATTGACGACGTGCCGTTGAATTACTCGAAAATAATGCACACCCAAGGTGGTAATGCGGCCAACGTTAGACACAGTTGCTCTGGATGTACTTTAAGACATTTAACAGGTTAGGTGTGCAGTTATCAAAAAATTATGCATACCCATGAAACATTTCTCAACCAATCAGAATAAAGCATTCAACGGCCCATGGTATAAGCGGAAATAATAGATTCAGGTCCTTTGAATTATTTAAAAAGTAATGCACACCCGTGGTTTAGCCTAACCCAGCTTTGTGTTGTACTGCATTACTAAATACATAACTACATTTATAAGTTAAAATTATATACGTTACATACATACATATATACATATATACATATATATATATATATATATATATATATGGATGACCAATGCCCAAAAACACGTCAAGGGTTGATTTTTAAAAAAATGAGATTTAAAAAAATATAATATGAAAGCTGAATAAATAAGCTTGCTATTGTTGTTGTATGATTTGTTGGGATAGGACAACATATGGCCAAGATACCGTACATCTATTTGAAAATCTGGAATCCGAGGGTGAAAAAAATCAAAACATTGAGGAAATTACCTTTAAAGCAACACTATGTAGTTTTTTTACCTTTAAATAATGTCTCTAAAATTATTTCAGTGATAGAACAACTTTTAACTGGACAAATTGTACTGTTGTTGCAACCTGAGCAGCCTCCTAGCTGCTACAAGCACACTCTGAAAGTGGCGGTGGAGGGTAGAGCACAAAGCCCCGCCGCTCCATCTGCCTGCAGAAGAGTGTCTGATACCAGGCACTTTTGCGCTTTTCAACCACATGGGGGAGCTGTAAGTCATTTTTACATGGAAACTACATAGTGTTGCTTTAAAGTTGTACAAATGAAGTCCTTAGCAACTGCATTCACAAAAATAGAGTTTTGATATATTTATGGTATGAAATCTTTATTTAATATCCTAATGATGTTTGGCATAAAAGAAAAATCGATCATTTTGACCCATACAATGTATTTTTGACTTTTGCTACAAATATGCCTGTGCTACTTGGTCCAGGGTCATATATTTATATTTATATATATAGTAAGTAGTCATGTAATGTAGTGTGACAGTCATTATGATTAAAATAAACCCCCTCCGGGTGATACAAGACTGATCACAGTGTCTGATGATAACGTCCAGCCGACTGTACATTATTCCTCGTATCACACATGCATTGTGTCACTAGATAAGGTTAACAGAGTCCTGGTTCATGATTAGTGATATACTCTATATTTGATATACCCCGCCTCCTGTTAACACCAATGCACACCACATAAGCACTTCCTCAAATCTAACCGCTACTTTCTGTTTCTCTTCACCCCATCTTTTTCATATAGTTTGTTGAAATGTTGATGAAGTTTGTGGCTGAAGGAGCTGCCAGTGGACTTAACGTTATCGCTGTCTATGTATCTGAGATTCTTCGAGCTACAGGAGTGAGTGGTGAGTAAAGGTCACATTTCAGGGTATAGTTTATACTGCAAGACCTTTTGTGTAACTTGAAGATGTATACATTTATATATGTAAATCACTATGCAATGCACATTTAAATTTAGTCCAAAAGTAAAGCTTGATGTTTAGCCTAAATGCCCATAAAGGAGACATCCTCTGTGTTGAGGGGTGGCTCTAGAACGGCAATCTAGTTAAAGGGACTCAATATGCTCATTTTTCAGCTCCCCTAGAGTTAACCATTAGATTTTTACAGTTTTGTAATCATTCAGCTGATCTCTGGGTCTGGCGCTAGCACTTTTAGCATAGCTTAGCACAATCCATTGAATCCGATTAGACCATTAGCATCCTGCTAAAAAAATAACCAAAGAGTTTCGATATTTTTCCTATTTTAAACTTGACTCATCTGTAGTTACATCTATACTATAGGGGGTCGCACAACAGACATGCACCTCAGCGCCGTTCTAAAAAAATCGCTAAAGACCGACAGAAAATTCAAAGTTGCAATTTTCTAGGAATTTTATGAATTATTAGGAATAAAATTTCTGTCGGCCTTAGTACACAATTTCACTACAGAAGATTCAAGTTTTACATAGGAAAAATATTGAAACTTTTCGGTTATTTTTTAGCGCAATGCTAATGGTCGAATCAGATTCAATGGATTATGCTAAGCTATGCTAAAAGTGGTAGCTGAATGGATTCCAAAACTGTAAAAATCAAATGTTTAACTCTAGGGGAGCTGGAAATGAGCATATTTTCAAGAAAAGTGGAGTGTCCCTTTAACATATTTTATAATTTGTTTTGTTTGTCTATTTTTTATAGAGGAGACAATATCAATCCCTCATTTCACTGCCGAGGGTGTGTACTCTGTGATCAAATGGGCTTTGCTGGCTCTGATTGGCTACTGGATCCTGACCGTGGTGCTTCGGGTCACCCTGGCACTTGTGAGACGGGTGTTTTGGCTGCTTAAAGCCATCCTAGTCCTGTGGGTCTTTATGAGGATCGTCAATGACCCCACTGCCTCCACCAATATCACTACACTGAGACTGACACTGCTGGTGCTCATCTGTGCCGTGTTTGGAGTCACCACGAGCAGAGCCGGTGGGAGCGGAGACGGTCTGGAGAAGCGAGTCAGAAACCTGGAGGGACGACTCCAAGTGATGGAGAAAACGAAAACAGAGAGCGACTAGAGAGGAATGCAGAAGAGATAGAGGAAGAATAAAGACTAGTGAGAATAAAAGAAGAGCACCAAGTTTGTCTTATTTTTTGTGATGTGCTATTTGAGCACAAAACCAAATACGTTTGGATGAGACAAATAATGTGTGTGATAGTCAATGCATGCACCCAGGGATCAATTCAGTCCTGTCACATCAACAACAGAGCAGCAGTAACATTAAGGACACAGTCAGGGTTTGTATAGCAGTTGTGTACTGCAGATACTGGATTAGTCATAAACATTATGTGTCATGAAATGAATAAACTGCTTTCCAATCCTGTACTGTATAGTATTTTTGTTGTGACTATGGAAAGACACACAGTGTTTTTAAACTATATTTGGACACATAATCCAATGCAGTATATGTACACTATCAAATAAGGTACCAAAGCTGTCACTGGGGCATCACGGTACCCATTTAACCCTTGTGGGTTGTTCCCATTCACTACCCTTTCGGGTTGTTCGTGTACAAAAAAGGCCACTGAATTTAACGGCTGTAAAAATTTATCAGATAATTTTTTTTCTAATTTGTTTTCATAAATCTGTTGATCAACCTCAGTGCTGATCAAAACTACCAAATGTTTACATAATTTCCATGATTTTGACTCTTTGTTTGCCAGGTTCATGGGTGGTGTCACTGATTTGGGGGAAAAACACACAGATTGACTGATTCTCAATATAAAAAGTGATTGTGGACTGGATTTTTTAAAACCCTTTTTTCACAGTCTTGGGCATGCCAAAGATTGGTAGAAACATTGGCTTTGTGCATTTTTAGTTTTTGTGCAACATCAGTT